>NW_015386725.1:320962-398961 GCF_001527695.2 Protobothrops mucrosquamatus | reverse complement strand
TGAGCAAGGTGCCACCTATGCTGTACTTGTGCATTTGGTTTTTCTTGCCTAAATGTAGAACCTTGCTTTTTTCACCATTGAATTTCATTTTGTTAGATAGTGCCCAGTGTTCAAGTCTGTCCAGATCCTTCTGTATCTTAAGCCTGTCTTCTGGAGTGTTGGCTATTCCTGCCAGCTTGGTGTCGTCTGCAGATTTGATGAGTTCCCCATCTATCCCCTCGTCCAAATCGTTGATGAAGATGTTGAAGAGCACTGGGCCCAGAACAGAGCCTTGGGGCACCCCACTACACACTTCCCTCCATGTAGATGTGGTTCCATTGAGGACCACTCGCTGAGTACGGCCGGTCAGCCAGCTACGGATCCATCTGGTTGTTCTCATTGTCAAGAAATTTTTCCTTAGTTCTGGGTTAGATCTCTCTTTTTCAAGCTTCTGCCCACTGCTTCTTGTCCTAACCTTAAGTGGTTTGGAAAATAAGTTGACCCCTTCTTCTTTGTAACAGCCCTCAAGTACTCGAAGACAGCTGTCATATCACTCTAAACTTTCTTTTCATTAAGCTAGACATATCTAATTCCCTTAACCATTGTTAATTCATTGTACATTGTAGCTTCCAAACCCTTATCTTTGCTGATGAATTCTTTCTAAGGCCTCAGCAACTTTTTTTGTATCTTAGTGACCAGAATTGGACGCAGTATTCCAAGTATGGGCTCACTAGTGCAATATAGAGTAGTACTATTATTTCTTGTGATCTTGATGCTACCTCTCTGTTGATGCATCCTAGAACTGCATTGGCCTTTTTGGCAGCTGCACCACGCTCCTGGCTCATGCTTAAGTGGTGCTTCACTAGGACACATAAATCCCTCTCCCAGTTGCTACTACTGAGCCTGGTGCCATCTATTCTATATCTATTTATTTGATTTTTCGTAATGACATAGTTGGGAGACTCTTGGTATGTGCTCTTGGCATCTGTGGCAGAAAATTAAATGCCCATTGTACAAAAAATAAATCACATAGACATAAATAGCACCCAAGAAGCCAATTCAAAAGATATATTAACTGAGTTAAACCTAAGTTTTAAAATCCCTCCAGAAGAACTCTATTTTTACTTGCTTCCAGAAGATCATTGGTAGGGCAAGTCAGAATTTTAGTGCTTTTCCTAACTTGTTATTACTTTTTTAAAATGAATGGTTATAGCACTCTGCCTAATAATGTAAGATGTGACAACTCTGATTCAGATCTATTTTTACTATTTAATTCATTAGAAGGCTCTTGGGCAACTCACTACTGTCTCAGGATCAACAGTGGATCCCTCTCATCTTCAGTACAGGAATAATTATAATGATCTATCTTAAGAATCTTTCCTGGTTACCAGTCCTTAGCCTTTGTAACAATATAGTATAACTTCTTCCCTACTTAGTGATATGTGGTATTGACTCTCCTTGCTACACAGTCTGGATTCTAAACAAACATATTGTTCTTATTGGTGGAGAAGTGGGTTGAGACTGAGAGTCCTCATTTGCTGGTGAATAGCAATGTATGCACTTTTCTTTTTCCCTCCTAAAATACAGACATTTCCATGAAGAAGCTACCAGTAATTGAGTAAGAATGGGTCAGTCCCCAAAACACAATCTCATTTACATAGTGATATTTAAAAGGTTTAAGTGAATTATTCTTATGATCAGGGATATTGGGAAATCTTATACCATTTCAAAACTCCATAATGACTCAATAGGCTTCCATTCTAAGTCCTTTCCCCATAGTTTTTAATGAGAATTGTTATATTTGAAATACATGTTTTATGGAATATAGGATAATTGATATTCTTTTGATACCATTTTTCAAATACTGTTGATTTTTCCCCCTAACAAACATCCATGAACTTAAGAAGACTACACTTACCTTATTTGAGAACAGGCTGGAATATGTGACCAATTCTAAAGGAAGATAATTTTGAATTATTTTATTAATAATAATATCTCCAATGCAATCCCAGTTTGGATCACACTATATGTTTAAAACTAGGAGAAATGTGTAATATTGGAGGCTAGAAATAGGAGGGTTTTCTAAACATATAAACAAAGGAGTAGTTTTAAATATATGTTGTAATAGTAGACAATTTATTTCTTAATATTGGAGAAGGATATTATTTCTAAGATTGCACTTATTTGCATTTATTTATAGTAGTTTTACATTGCCTTGCAAGAAATAGCAATTAACAGCAAATTGGAAGCAGTCTGGTAACACCTTTTCACACTAACAATTTTTATTATTTGTGAACTATATATCTCTTCATTAGAGCATAAAATAGCTTAAGCAATGTAAATTGGAATGAAGCTACGGGTGGGGAGAAAGAGTGTTTATAAAGATCATGTGAGATAGATTGCAAATGCCTCATCAAGTAGCACTGTGTTCAAAACCCATGCCTGAAATGCCTGAAACCTTTTGATGTAGGTGAGTTCCACAACCTTCCACAACAGTGGCATGGAGTTCAATTGTTTCAGAAACAGCTGTCTTGAAATATAGAATCAAGTGCTATGGGAAGTTAAAATGTTCTGATATTGACTTTTTTGAGTCCTGATGTCCAACTCCCTGCAACAAATCCAGATCTTTACTTTCCCCGACATTTACACCAATTGCGCTATCACAGGACCCAACAATTTCACAAAATTAGAGGTGTCTTCACATGCTTTTCCTCTAAAATAATATATGCCATCATCCCCCAACTATGCCCTTCTAGATTCTGAATTGAACAAACGGACCAGACTTTGTACAAATAATTAATGAACACAGATTTGACATCATGCATATAAAGCTCTGCCTGTTTCCAATATTTATGGATTATTTTTATTTTAAATTTAGTCTCCAAAAGCATTAAAAAAAACTTTTAAAAATGGGTTTCATATTTCATTAGTTCTAGCTTTGGCTACAATGCATGAAATTGACATTGCTGTGTTATAATAATAATAATATGTAAGTTTTCAAATGGCGTATTACTGATCGCCATTCATAAGGGATATGATAGCTTAAATCAGGCCTGCAAACATTGTGGCCTTTTGAGCAATCAACTGTATATTGTGTATTACTAATAGGGAAAAAGAAGAAAGCAAATATTCATTAATTGCAATGAACATTCCAAATTGTAAGGTATGGATAGGTAACGTGCAGTCTTAGAACTGCAGGTGGCCCTTGCCTAATTTCATGTGATTTTCATTCTAATATCAATTCTGGCATGAAAAATGGGCATTGAACGTTGCATAGAAATCAGATAAAAAGAACTTACATACATGCATATCCATCTTGATGTTCCTTACTGGAATATGCAACATTATGCAAGGTATGGAAAGTGTAAGAAACAGTAATCAAAAGAAATTAAAGGAAGGAGATAAAAGAAAAGGAAATCTGACCAAAATTAGTTTAAACCAACATCATTTACTAAATCTCAGTATCCTTCCAACCATTCTTGAATCCTTGCATATGTGACTCTTGGATTCATGTAGTGTAGTGTAGCCATCTCATCAGTTGTCCCTTTCTCTGGGAGATCCAGTCCTGCTGACAGCCACATTTTAAGGGACAACCAGAAGTTTGGTGGAGATGGGGCCACTTTTTAAAGTCCTGTATGGCTAAAAGCCCATGATTTCTGAGATAATCTACTCTGGGTAGATAACTGGGTAGATCAAAAAGAAAAGACATATTAAGAGTCACTCCTCCAAAAGAATGTGATACCATGAATCCTGGGCATTCCGTATATGAGCGATTTCAGTTATGCCCCTTTTTCTGGAATAAACTTCTTTGAAGCATAAGCTTCCCTGCTATATTTCCAAAACATAGTCAAGACGTGGCTGTTTTAGAGGGCTTTGTAAGATGGAATGGAGGAATAATCTAAACTCTTGAGGGCATTGGTGCTGTTGATTGATGGAAGATCAAAGCTTGTTAATTTCTCAGATTCTTTGGATTGGAGCAGCATAGCAATCTGAGTAAATAAATGCAACATACATACTTCTGTGGCATTCTGCAACATTATTCCTCTGTTTCACATTTCTTTATGTCCACTTTTCATTCACTCTTTGGTGGTTTAATACCTTTTTATACAGGTGTGCTACTTCTCGCAATCATTTTATTTCACTATTATTTCCTTCACTTTTTCCATTTTATTCCCATGTCAGTTGATTCGAAAACAATGCATTCACTATCTCCCAAGAAAAGAGAAGGGGCAGTTGTATTATATATAAAAGATCACTACATCTCTACAGAAATGCACAAAACCAAGGATGAAAGCCTCCTAGAATCCATATGGGTCAATATAAAGGGAAAAAAGAATGACATTGCTATAAGCGTATACTACAGGCCACCCAACCAAGCAGAATAAATAGATGAACTTTTTGCTAATCAATTAACAAATGTATGTAGGAAACATACCACAATAGTAATGAGAGACTTTAACCACCCTGATATCAACTGGGAGACAAACTCTGCAGTAAGTGAGAGATCAAACAGATTACTAACAACTTAGCTGACAACTTTGTCATCCAAAAGGTAGAGGAGGGAACTAGAGGAAAAGCTATACTGGACTTAATTCTTACTAATAGAGAAGAAGTGATAGAGGGAATTGAAGTTGCTAGAACCTTGGGCAAGAGTGACCATGTCACACTGGAATTCAATATAATGCAAACACAACCAATAGAATATAATCCAACCAGTGTCTTAAACTTTAAAAGAGCTGATTTTAACAAACTAAGAGAGAGGCTAAGCAAAATTTCATGTATAAAAATCTTAAAGGGGAAAACAACTCAAGAAGTGTGGAAAACACTGAAAAATATAATCATAAAAGCCCATCCCAGCGCAATACCACTAAAAAAGAAACACAAGAAATCCAAGAAGAAACCAGCATGGTTGCACAAAGATCTCTCTGATAAACTGAAAGACAAAAGGATAAGTACAAAAAATGGAAAGAGGGACACATATCTAAGGCAGAATATCAGCAGATAGCCCAAATCTGCAAAGATGAAGTCAGGAAAGCAAAGGATCAGAATAAACAAGACTTGCAACAAAAGTCAAAGATAATAAAGTTTCTTTCAACATATAAATAACAAAAAAAAAGTCAAGGGAATAGTCGGTCCACTAAGAGAGAAGATGGCAAGGAAGTAAAGGCAGTAGAGAGAAAGAGCTGTTTAACTCATTCCTTGCATCAGTCTTCACACAAAAAGAAACTATAGTCCAACCTACCAAAACAACTGTAAAAGACAGACTAGAAATAAAAATTAAAATAAGCAAAAAAATGGTAAGGGAATACCTGTCTGACCTTGATGAATATAAATCACTGGGACCTGATGGATTATATCCCAGAGTTCTGAAGGAGCTGGCAGATGCTATCTCAGAACCATTGTATCATATCTTTAAAAAATCCTGGAGCACTGGAGAAATACCAGAGGATTGGAAAAGAGCTGGTGTGGTTCCCATTTTCAAAAAAGGTAAAAAAAACAGACCCAGGAAACTACAGATAAATCAGCCTAACATCAATTCCTGGGAAGATACTGGGAAAATAATCCAAAAAACAGATCTATGAACATCTAGAAACAAATAAAGTTATAACTAGTAGCCAGCACGGGTTTGTTAAAAACAGATTGTGCCAAAACAATCTTATTTCATTCTTTGACAAAGTGACTAAATTAGTAGACCAGTGAAATGCTGTGGGCATAGTATATTTAGACTTCAGCAAGGCATTTGACAAAGTAGACCACAACCTACTCCTTGGTAAGCTAGAAAAAGGTAGAATAGACAACATCACCACCAGATGGATTTGTAACTGGCTGACAAACCGTACTCAACGAGTAGTCCTTAATGGTACTACATCTACATGGAGGGAAGTAAGCAGTGGGGTATCACAAGGTTCTGTCTTAGGCCCAGTACTCTTCAATATCTTTATAAATGACTTAGATGAGGGAATAGAAGGAGATCTCATCAAATTTGCAGATTACACTAAGCTGGCAGGAATAGCCAACACCCCAGAAGACAAGCTCAGGAACCAAAAAGATCTTGACAGACTTGAACAATGGACCCTATCCAACAAAATGATATTTAATATGGAGAAAAGCAAGGTTTTACACTTGGGCAGGAAAAACCAAAGATACAAGTACAGATTATGCAAAACCTGGCTCAAAAACAATAACTGTGAGAGGGGCTTTAGAATCCTAGTGGATGATCACTTAAACATGAGCCAGCAGTTTGCGGCAGCAGCCAAAAAAGCTAATACAATCCTTGGTTTTATAAACACAGGCATAGAATCAAAGTCACGTGAAGTATTAGTACCGCTTTATAAAGCCTTAGTAAGGCCACACCTGGAATACTGCATCCAGTTTTGGTCACTACATTACAAAAAAGATGTTGAGACTTTGGAAAAAGTGCAAAGAAGAGCAACTAAGATCATTAAAGGCCTGGAGACTAAAACATATGAAGAACGGTTGCAGAATAATGGCCAGTCTAGAGAAAAGGGGGGACACGATAGCAGTATTCCAGTATTTGAGAGGCTGCCACAAGGAGGAGGGGATAAATTTATTTCCCAAAGCACCAGAAGGCAAGACAAGAAACAATGGATAGAAACTAATCAAGGAGAGAAACAACCTGGAATTAAGGAGACATTTCCTAACAGTGAGGACAATTAACCAGTGGAACAGCTTGCTTGTGGGTGTTTCATCACTTTTTAAGAAGAGACTGGACAGCCACTTATCTGAAATGGTATAGGGTCTCCTACTTGAGCAGGGGGCCAGACTAGCTGGAAGGATCTCCAAGGCCCTTCCAGCTCTATTCTGATTAATTAATTAATTAATTAATTATCCGAGTCTTTTATCATAAGCAATCACATCAATTATGTTTTACAATTATTTCCTTTAGAAAGTACAATGGAAGGAAAAGAAACAAAAATACCAAAGGTTAGGTAGAGATATATAGCATGGAGAGGTCTAATCATAAAGCTATAATCCCAAATTTTTCATCTGTCTGCTGGCAGCTTTGGCCTGCTTTCTTTTGCCAGAACTTCTGACAAGCTTAGATATTATATCAGAGCATACAAATTAATCCTGGCTGAGCTAGCAGAACAGGAATTCAATATGATTCCTGTAACAGATGTAGCATGACAATAAAAATTATAGGGTGACATTCACAACTAATTTGATATCAGTGGATTAAGTTTCTTGAAATAGAACAACCTCTTTTAACTTGAGTTGATATATATCAGATTGATTGGAAATGACTGCTGGAGGAAAGCTCATTCAAATTAATTAATACACTATTAAATCTTAACTGTAGTTTTTATATTACTCTGGAAGTTTTAAATTATTCAAATAAGTAAAATATGAAATTATATAGAATCAAATGAAGAAATAGATAAAATATACAAGAAGAAGGAGAAAACAAATTGCAGACAGAAAAAATAAAAGATATATAAAGAACCAACTTCCACTCTATACAGCAGTTACAAGCAAATTCATTATATTTTCTCCTCCTAAATTTACAACATGATTATCTTCTTCCCATATTCAACCCTTTTTAATCAGTAAACTCATAAATCACCATTTCATTTTTTTCCTCTTTTCAGCAAAAGTCCATATGCAGTTTCCAGTCTTTTAAAACAGGGGTCCCCCAATCCCAGGGTGGCAGCCCACTACTAGGCCATGGAAGTAACTAGACCACGGAAATACAAAAATACAACAGAAAAAAAATACAAAATATAAAGTGTAATACGTTTTTACAACAGTAAACAGAAGCAATTCTCTATGTTTATATAATATAAATATTATATACATGCACACATGCATATTCTAATACACTTTTATAACTATCACTCTTTTTTAACATACTATATTTTGTATAAAATGAGTCCCATATTTCATTATACTTGTCCAAAATCTATGTTTATAGGCTATCTGCTATAGATGGCGAGTGTGATCAGATCTTAAATCCATTGAGTGAAGAGGGTGATACGTTTATCTTTCCAATGCTGCAATATCACTTTTTTAGCCATAGTAAGGGGGAAAAATCCATTCGTCTTGTTTGGTTGTCAAATCCCTAAGTAAATGTTTAAGTATACAGTTCAAGCGAATATTATTCTCTGACAATTTTAGCTTTTGTCACAGTCACATTTATATGGTCCATTTCTTCCAAAACTTAGTACGTAGAGGATATTGTAAAAACATGCATTTTAAAGAAGCATTAATCTTATTGCATCTCCAACAAAATAACTGTCTTTGACAGTTCTTTATATACGAACATAAAGGACTCTAATAAATTCTACACATTATTTTTTGTTTTATATATTTTGATACACTCTTGCTGTAGAAATTAAGATATTCTCCAGTTGCTTAAGCAACATAGGAACCTCTAATTCTTTATTCCATTCATCTCTTAGCATATGCATATCGAACTGATTTATTGATAAAAATACCTGTAAAAACTAATAGTATATTTTTTTTTTAGTTTTAAAGCATTTAACAAGTAATTCTAGTATCTCAGGTATCTCAGAAGCTGAAACGTGTTAATAAATGTTCCTTGCCCTTTGCCTCTGATCAAAACTATATGAGGCTTTCACGTTTCTCAATAAAGGGGACTTTGCAAAATTTATGATCAATTATCCCAACTGTATTAAAACCCAGGACAATGGCATTCTAGGATTTTTTTTTTTCAGAACATGCCTAAAAGCGCCATAGGCAAGGTGTTGACCCGGAGTAAAAGTTTAGTTCCCTAATTCATTTTTTAAAAATGCTAGCATGTTAGATCTGCTGGAACAGTGTAACTATTAATTCACATATTGCAAAGTATTTTGACTGGAAAGTGCTGTGCTGCATGCATATCTTTGTTCGCTTTAGCAGCCTTCACATGCCATGTTTGTTTATGGTTTTGTAAGAACTACTGCCATCTCTTCTTATTATGATGACACTTGAGCCTTGAGGCTGTCAGTGAAACAGTCTGTCATCTATTTGTTTATCTACTAATGTAAAACTTCTGTTTTAAGAACCACTGAAAATATTCTACATTGTAGAGAAGAGATTTTGAGGGTTATCCTTCACATGCTAGCAAATCAACTATAGGCATATGCTTATATACTAGCTTTTCCAAAACCAAATTCAGTTAGTTTAACAACTTTCACAATAGTTTTCTAATGTTCTCAGCTGTTTATTAAAATGTACACAATCTATTGTGTGGTCAAAGTTTTCATACTGAAACATTCAAGTTTGATAAGGAATATTTTTGATAAACAAAAATTATATTTCTGTGCCCTGAACATTGTGCAAAAGCTTTCAAATGTTGGCCTTAAACATCCCAGATTGTAGGCTTCAAATTTGTGCCAGACAAGGCAATTCTACTGCATTGTTCTACCAATTCTCATTCAGATTAATGAAAGAGATTGCTTTAGAAATTATATGAAGGGATAAGAGTGTCTGGCTGGTATGTCAGTTGATGCCCTAACTAGTATGCTAGGTGTTTGCAAAGGTAATTCATACCTTACTAGCTGGGGAAGGTAAGGAGGATTTAGAACAGGCATGTCAAACTGCCGGCCCATGGGCCGGATGCATCATGCCGAAACCGTGCCCACCCCATTGCCGGCAATGGGGGAAAAGTCCTGATACGTCACGTGATGATATGTGATGTTGCGAGTTTGACATGCCTGCTTTAGAGTATGTAAGTGGTATATTCCTAAAGTTTAAGAGCATTCTAATTGGGCCAGACAAGTTCCTTGATATAGCTTTTTTTCCTCTGTGGGCAATATCAATACTATAATAATATTGAAAATCTATGTGATCACTAGGAGATGAAAATGAGTTAATGGCAAATAATCAACATTTATATTAGTACATAATAATAGTATGGTATTATTAATGACTAACATGATTTCTCTGAACAATTAATATAATGGTATCTCTGAGCCAAAGATAAAAGTTCATAGAATATTAAAAAATGACGACACATAGTGAGTCACTTTTGGACTGCAACAGCTATAAAGGATGTTGACCTAAAATACAAATATTAACTTTAATATTAAATAGCAATATTACACACTTTATTCCCTTCAACTGAGAGAAGAGGGTGGAAAGTTACACAGTTCCAGAGAGGATAGAGTAAATATCATAGTGTTCATGAATGGTTATGAAATCTGTTCAATTAATTATTATATACCCTCTCCCTCTAGCTATGCAGCTAGTATGAATCAAGATATCATGCCATATTTTATGGACAGATTACAATTTGCATAGCTGGCACTGTTCATCTGACAATACAACATCTAACAAATTTTCCAAGCTGTGGCATATATTGCAAGATTAGGTTGGGACTCAACAAAAAATGGACTTATATGTAGTAAACTATGAACTATAATGACTTCATGACTTTGATATTACAGAGAAATAATTTCAAGGTAATCGCAGAAAATATATGTGGAATTGACAATAAAACTGAAAATAAAAACTAAAAGGTCTAATTTTATTAAGATCTACCATTCTGTATATATTACATTTCTTTATCAGGAATAGAAATTTTCCACTACAAGTCCTGCTATGCTGCCTCTTTGTGGCAGGATGATCAAAAAGCAAGGACTATACAACAAAGCTATAAATTCCCAGTAGGGTCACCCAAGGCATAAAGGCCATCCCAGATGCTCAGCTACAGCAAGTAGGTATTTTGGACAGGAGCGATGTAGGAAGATGCTGAAAGTAAATGCATTTTACCAAGAAAATCATATGGATAGACATTATTAAGTGGCTGACAATAGAGGGCTGGATGGTGAACCCATCAGATCAGATGGCACTCAACATTCTACTGGGAAAGTCTGAGTACTAATTGTGTTTATGATCCAGCTAGATAAAAGATGTCTGGTTAATGTTGGCATTCAAGAAAATCTGAAGATGCAGACAAAATTACAATGGGAACATGGAAAGTCAGCAGCATGAACATGGAAAAGCTCAATGAAGCAAGTCAACTACACATTGACATCTTTGGCAAATAGGAATGGACTGGAATTTGACACTTTCAGTCAGAAGATCATGTTTTCTATGTAGGACCCAAAAACAAAGAACAGTTGATGTCAGAATCGGGAAGGATATAGCAAGAGCAATACTTGTGTACAATTCATTAATGATCAGATAGTGTGACCCAGAATTCAAGGACAATCCTTTAATACAATGATTACTATAATTTATGTAAAACAAGAGGTTGATGAGTTTTATGATCATATTTAATTTGAAATTGAGAGAACACAAAATGTGCTGCGTGCTGTGATTGGGGACTGGAATATCAACATTGAAAATAGTAAGAAAGAAAACATAGTTGGCTTAGGAAACAGGAACTGGAAATATTAAGGAAGAAAACATATAGTAATTGGCCTAGGAAGCAGAAATAAAGCAGGAGAATGGCTAAATATTTTTTTTCCAATCCAACAATTTCTTCATTTCTGACATAGTCTTCAAACAACCAAAACCAAGCTTATATGCATGGACGTAATTACTAAATGGTCTACCCAGAAATTAAATTGACTATTTTATTGGCACAGGGAATTGGAAGAGCTTAGTGCATGTTTCTGCATCTGTTATGTCTTGATGGCTTCTGGATGACTTCTCTAATGTCATCTCCATGGCTCCCTTTACTAGCAAAGTCATTGATTAATCCAGCTCATATGAGAAATCTCTCTTTTAAAAAAATGAAATAAGTTTTAAAACATCTTATTATATAATATTGATGTCTACCATTTAGCTAGATAAAACAAGAAATGTTATTTTATTGGAGAAATGTTGTGGAGATGCTCAGTTATCTGGGTCATAGTTGTCTCAAATGTGCTTTTTTCTTCAAAAGGCAACTGGACTGTTTTACTGGAGAAAGTGATTTTTATTATTTTGTGTCTTCCTGTGTGTACATTTCAGATATACTTCCTGTCTTAAAATTATATATTTTTGGCGATGGATGAGACTCAATTCAAAAAGGAACTGACAATTATAAGCAATATTTAAATGTTCTTGGAAAAGTCTCTTTTTTCTGACAAGTTTAACACTATTTGTAATTGGCATCTCTAGCTGTCAGATTCTCATATCAGCAGTCTCCCCATATAAGCAACCGAGGCCTTTTACCTGCAGCTGTTGGGTCTTTGTACTGCTGGTTTTAGAAATGTCAACAGGAACAATAGGAGCCCCATCTTTTTTCTTTCTCTTTCTTCCACCTCCCTTACATCACTTCCCTCCTGATGCTTGGAAACCTGCTGGGTGCCCCTGGGAAAATTACATGTTCCAGGATCCCTGGTGCCTAGAAAGCTACTACAGCTGCCTTCTAAGAACAAGCAGGCAGAGATAAAGGGTGAGGGGAAGACAGAGAAAAGAGAAGGCAGAAACAAGGCCTCTCTCCTTGTTGCTACTGTAGGAAAAGCCAAAACTATATAAAAATAAAGATCCAGGAAAATAAAAGTAATTCACAAGTCATATTTTTCTAATGTCTCATATTACATTTTAATTTCACGTTGCAAAATTGTTGATTATAAAGTACATCATCACTTTTTTGTACAGCTGAGTGCTACTTCATCTAGTAGCACTGAGTCCAGTTCTTTCTTTGAAAATATGATTAGAATTGCTTTATTCTGTCTCGTCCCATTAATAATATCTGGAGAACGTCAACATTTTTTATTTTAAAGTAAGTGATGTAAGGCAACTTGAATTAAATAATGATATTCTTTGGTCATTAGCCTACATTTTTGTTGTTATTTAGAGACTGTCCTTGATATCCAGCAGGTTTCCTCCCCTCCCCTCTTTTTCGCAAATTGCTGTACTTTCTAGACTTGCTTCAATTTTTTTTAAATAATCCTGATTAGATAGCTTGGGGATGATGAGGCTTAGAATCTTCACTTATTTTAGCCATGAAACATCTCTCTTTAGCAATGTTAGAAGCTAGGCCAGAAAATTTCTATGGTAGTTGGAAAAGGAATTGCAAAATTGGATCTGATTTTGCAGTTCCTTTTCCAACTACCATAGAAATTTGGGAGCTTATTTTCTGATGGGTAATATTTAGTCTGACAATAGCTTAAATGATATAAAATGTTTTACTTAATTAAATTGCATTTGTTGCTTAAGCATTCAGTTCATAAGGGCAATCATTCAGATGGATTCCTCCCGTTTGAACTGTGCTGCCCTCATGCTAAGGTTTGCAATAGTTTAGCTATGAGGCCAGGAAATGATATTCTTGCAAATCTATTGTGAGACAATTTTAGGATAGTAATGATGGGCTGCTCCTTTTCTGTCCAGCATTACTTCCAATGGAAAAAACAACCTGCACTAACTTTCCATAACATATATAAGGCAAAGTTCAGTATTCTAAGCATTTCCTCTTCTATACTCTTCCTATTCTCTGTGGACCAGTCAAATGGATGGATGATTGGATGGATACACACACACACACACACACACACACACAAGACACAGACACAAGACACAGACACACATACATAGACAGACAGACAGACAGACACACACACACATGCACACACGGTTAGGGATGTAGTTCACACAGATTAAAAGAGTTCCCTAATGCTTTGTCCATTCTTACATGAGTATTTTTCTTTGACATATGACTATAAAACCATCAATTTCCAGAGATTAATAGCCTTGTGGCAAAACAACAACAACATAACCTGTCATTCAGAATAGAGTTCACACACAGATCACTAGCTGGCTTTCCTACTTAATGTGACTTTCTAATACACCCATTGATTTGTCCTCTGGAATTTTATTGTTATTATTGATTGTTGCCTGCTAAGAACAAAACAAAACTCAGCTGACAGTTCTACTTTGTTCAAGTCAGTTATCTAGTCTCTCTTGTAGTTCAAACCAAAATGAACATATAGTGGGGGGCAATGCCCAACAAGAAGACAAGAGTTTTATATTGCTATGATTAAAAAAAAAGTCACCTTTCCAAGAAGTCTCACGAAAGGCAGATTGGTAGATTTTCTTCCCTATTTAAATAGTATTCTTGGATCAAGTAGGAAGTTAAACTCTATGATTCTGTAAGTAACAAACAATATGAATTTCACTATTATTATTATTATTATTATTATTATTATTATTATTATTATTATTATTATTATTATTATTATTATTATTATTATTATTATTATTATTATAATATATACACATGAATTGTATCCAAACAAAGTACACATGAACCATGGAGATCGCTTCTTGTGTTCTGTTTTATTTTCTATTTTTGATATAATGTGTGTTTGATTCATAAGGGACAGGAGACTTCAAAGTTGTTGCATAACAGATATCCAAGGCATGGGAAAGTGGAAAAATAAGAAACTCAAAATAATTACGCCTTGATTATGTTACGTATTGGTTGATCTAGGGAGAGATGTTCTGTGGTTGATAGTTCGGTAAAGTAAATAGCCTGGGAAAATACATCTGTACTCAGTCCTAAAACTGAATGAGGCATCTTGGGTACATGAACAGTTTTGTGTCCTGCGGCCTGAATTGGATGTTCCCAAAGGTTCTGAAAAGACTTACAGCTTAAACAGTAAAAAGAGGGGGGGGGGGGAAATCCTAGAAAAATCAAGACATTAATATAAATCACCTAAATATATTTCCATATTCATGTAATCAAGTAATAGTGTGGAAAGTTGTGCATTAAAATTATCTCTTCTGGTTAAACATTATGAAATCTATGCCAAAGGAAAATATTTCATTTTTTAATAGGTAGAAGAAATAGCTTTTTTATAAAAAAAATTATACAACTCTTAAATCCAGTATTTTTTCATGATTTTTTCTCTTTTTATTTGTTTTGATATTATAATTACTTAGTTAATTAGTTGAATCTTGTTGCTTTTAAATTTTATTTTGTGTACTTTTTCTGTACTTTTAAAAATGCCATGCTTTAAAAAATACCCTTATAGCTTGACATAATTGGTACCTGATGAGGACAGAAAAATAAATTGCCTACCATTGTTTTGAAATATTTGTTTCTGTGATTATGTATTGTGTTTAAATGAATTTAAATGTTTCTTCCAAGCAGGCTGAATGATGAAAAATGGTTCTATTCATGAGTGGTTGTAAACTAATCAGCTTTATAATGTATAGTTTAACAGAGGAGAGCATGCATCCCTTCATTTTAACCACTGTCTATGTTATGTTTTGTCTGTGAATGAATGATCATGGTTTTAAAGAGACCTTGTAGTCCAATTCTTTACCTAGTTCAGGAATCCACTACTATGTTGTCCCCAACAAATAGCCATCCAGCCTCTGTTTAAAAGTGAGCCTATCACCTCCCAAGGTGTCTTTTTCACTGTTTGAATAACTCTTATTGCCTGGCTTTTTTAAAATGTTCAATCAATATATACTTCCTTGTAATTTGAACCCATTCATTCTTGCCCTGTCTCTGCAACAACCCTAAATAATTTTGTCCCAAGGCAGCTATTTGAATGGCCTGCTGTTTTTTGAATAAATTATTATTCAAAATAATTATCATTATTTGGATTGAGGAAGAGAATTGTACTAGATTTGCAAAGAAAAATAATCCTGCTTCTAGCCTTAAAAGATGTAAGCCATAGGCACTGGCCATATGTAGTGTGTAGGAAGATGGCCTTGATGGAAACATCTACCTAGGCAAAGACAGTGAACCAGTTTTCAATACTGCTTATTAAATTTCCCCTTTAAGACTTTTAATTCTTCTTGTTGGTTCCCGTACACTACATTCCTATATAGGCACATGGCTTAACCTATTCCTTCTTATATTTTGGGGCTTGTTATTGGGTCTGTTCATATCCTACATATCCCTTCCATTCCCAATCTCAGTCGTTGGCACTTTCTAAGCTCTCTTATCTCACTTCTACAGAGCCCAGCTTAAAGCTCTGGATCAGGGTTGCAAGATGCTTTCTAAACACATTTCTTCCCAGTTCTAGTGAGGTGCATCCCATCATTTGCCAGGAATCACTTTATTTCAGGAACCTATTCTGTTTTCAAGAAACTCATACCATTCCCATGGGCACCATCTTTGCAGCCAGTTATTCATTTCCAGTATTTTTTCTCCTCCTGGACCCTACTCTTTAACAAGAAGGAATGAAGAAAGTCATCTGCTCCTTCATCTTCTCATGGTCTTTTGTTTTTAGGGCTGGGACTGGTTTTATTATTTTATTCCTATGTAGATTAGTAGAAAAGAATGTTTGTCAGTGGTTCCAAATGTTATTTTGTTTCTCAGAGGTTAAAAAAGGGTTCACCCTCTTTGCCTAGGTGCGTGTTTGTGAAAACTTATTTTCATCCGGGTGTCCAGAAACAATGGTCAAATCTTGAAAATCATTTTGAAGTTCCAGATAATAAAAGTCCTCCTGGATAGATTTGGGCTGTGATAGATATCTTCTGTTTTTCCATAAACGGTTTTCTTCGTCTTCTGGAAGGGTTTTTGATACACTTGTTCTCCTCTACTTGAGATGTGCAATTTAAGAATTCCCAACCTTCCTTGGCTTTGGTGGGAGAGGGTGGGAGCAGTTTTGTTTCTAATTTCTTCATTATCTCTTCCAGGAGGGCAATCACCCTGCACTTGCTGTATTTACAGTACTTATCTTCAGGGGGGGAAACAAATGGCACATCCTTTGCAAGCTATGAGTGCACACATTCCTCTGTTGAACAATAAGTGCCTCCCTCTTGACCATTCTTGCAACTTTTATTTGTTTACTTAATGAACTTGCTCTTCGGGGTACTGGTTCCTTTACGTGTCCCCTGACATTTTCACAGTTAGATATGGATCAGTCACACAAAGTCACACAAAGTGTGCAGTCAGCTGCAATCTATTCCAAAAAGATAGCATCTCTATCTTCCCGGTTCTTCCTCTCTTTTCTCCCTCCTCTATCTTCTTCAGTCTCCTTGATCAAACTACCATATTCCCCTTTTGCATATCCTGTTCCCTTCGCAACCTTTAAATTACCCATGTTCATGTTTTAAGAAATTTTAGCAAAGCTCACTTCAAAGTTTGTTTGGCTTGGTTTGTGCTTGGTTTAATCTCTTTGGGGAGTTGTAACATCATCATCATCATCATCATCATCATCATCATCCTGCTAGATCCTGTAGACTTGCAGTGTATACAACAATATAAGATTATAATAAAACATTCACAATAAGAAAATTAACATGAGACTATCACTCTCTCTTAGCTCAACTTGTCTCACAGGACTGTTGTTACAGTGACAAAATAGTTCTTGTAGGGTGCTTAAAAATAAGAGGATGCTAAATAAAAATATTAATACAAAACACATCACAGCATTTCACAGCTCACTTTATGTGGAATAGAATCCTTCATGCTGTTTTTCAGAGTAGTGAATTGAATATAGTTATTACATTCTCTTAAAATAGAAACTAATGCTCCTCTATTTTGAAAATTAATCCTGAATGTTTCAGAGGAAGAATGTCCCTTTGATTTTATTGTATTTTATATTTATATTAAATTTTATATATCATCCTTCAGAACAAATACTTTCTATACTATTTTAAAAAACATTGTTAAAAATACTATCTAAAAATTGGAATTATAAAAATCACTATAAATCCTAAATATATATAGCAGTGGTGGCGAACCTATGATACGGGTGCCAGATGCAGCACTCGGAGCCCTCCCTGTGGGCACATGTGCCGTTACCCCAGCCTTGCCTCCCCCGTGACCCCCTCCTCACCAGCAACCCCCTTGGAGGAGAGTTGCCCCCGAGCGTGGCCCACATGGAGCAGTGCACCCAAGGACATGGCAACCAGACAGAGTAGACAAGACTCTGCTCTCATGCCCCATCGTGCACAGTTGATGCTGTGGGGCGCGGGCAGAGGGTGTGGCCGCCATGGTGCTGCTGGGCGATCTGTGGTGGGCCCTGGAGCCGGTGAGTGGCCCTGCAGGCAGGCGGGGTAGAGCGGGGTGGGGGCGGGGCAGGGGGTAGAGTGGGGCAGGGCCAGTTTTTGGGCACTCGGTCTCTAAAAGGTTCGCCATCACCGATATATAGCATAGAGCACAATGAAGAAATTAAGTAGTGACAATGAGTCCTTCTTCTTCTTCTTGTGCCATATCCGTTATCGGACGTTGGCGATCATGTTGGCGATCCTGTTTTTATCAGCAGCCGCACAAAAAAGTGCTGCTGAGTTTTGTCCAAACCAGTCCCTTAGATTTTGAAGTCATGATGTTCTTCTTCTGCCTAGACCTCATCATTCAAAATAATTTTATATTGACTTCTTTAGATTTTATACTCATTATGGAATGCCGCTGCTTATAAGTCTTTAGTTTTAGCTTTAAAGCAGCATCTTGAATCTGAGAATTTGCAGGACCAAACAAAACAGAGACAGTTTTTTTCTTGTATTTAATGAGAATGTAAATTACAGTGTCTCTTGCTAAAAATAGACTTACTTTAAATTATCTGTTCACCATTCCAAACATATTTTCACATCTTCATTCTCTTAATGGAATTGACTGTATAGAAAATGGCAAATGCTACCAACCAACACCTACATATTTGTACAAAGATAACCCTGGAGTGCTGCTGTGAGATTCTTTTTTTAATCATCTGTTATTTATACAAGTATGATTCATTAACAGTTGTTCTTACAAAGAGGAAATGCAGCCTACTAATACAATTTAAATGTTCTGAATTTTTGGTATTAAGAAAATCATTTATCTCTCAAATTAATTTTTTTAAAAGAAAAGATACCAATTCATTTGGATGCATTTTCTTAAAAGTCCATACATTAACATACACATAAGCGTCACATTATTTCTTTTCATGATAAAGGGACGTGAGACAAAGGATACAAAAAAAGTTTGAAATAGTATGCAAAATAAACATCTGGAGATAAAGAGCAACAAAGTCGACTGCAATACATAATCTCGTTCACTATACCTCTTGGACTTTTATGTCCTTACAAAGCATCCTTGTTCTCACCACATTCATGCATGCCATTCGTTCTTTAAACCCACCCTGTCTTTCTTTTTTTCAAGATCTCATTGAGTCTTACTCTCGCCCAAGGGTGAACCATTCACTAGTTTTTTATTCTTGTATATGCTGGTTTCCATCATACAGTCCTCTCTTACTGCTTTCAGCAGCCAAGCTTTAATTTCTTGTTTTTATAGAATATTCCATTATGAAACCCATTCATGCTATCATATGCTTTTATGGAATGTTCTCACATTCATATATTTCCCAGTGAGCTTCCAAAGAGAAAAAAGTCTGGTTTGCACACCCACTGTAGAGAGGATGGCCCTGATGTAGAAAGACAAGATCTGTTACCAAGGCAATAAGCAGATAAACATTGCCGAGACCAGATGAGGGGAAATGGGCTTGAAAACATCTCAAACACCTCCCAAATTTACTTAAAAGATAAATGAGGGAGAGGATACGAAGCCTATTCAGGCTTGCAAGCTTCCATTAAAAAAAAGCCAGTCTTAATAAAAGTAGTTTTAAGCACACCTGACATCTGTTTCTTGGTTTTGGACTGACACACCTGTCCAGCACAAAGTAACCCAGTAAATTTATCTCATTGTCACCTCTTTTAATCAAAATTCTGCCAAGCATTTTTTGAAGCATAGTTATTAAACAAATCTCATGCAGCTTTTGCATTCATTGTTGCTTCCTCCCCTTATGTAAGGGAACAATAATAGTGTTCTTCCAGTTGTAAGCAGAAATATAATCTTCACATACTGTACATGATGAAAAGTTGCACAGTAAGATAAATAAAGCACATCCGTACTTTAATGTTTCATGTTACATTATCCATACCTGCAGGCTTTCCTCTGGAGTTGATTTTTTTGGTTTGGTCTACCTGGTGGGCTGAGACCAAAACATCTTGCAAAGTCTGGTCGTGTTGTACATCCTCTTCTTTTTACTGTTTAATAAATTAGGGTGGTGTCTTTCTAAGCTGCTTCTGAATGGTATCAGGATATTCTGGCTTTAAAACATGTTTTACTCTTTGTTGGCTTGGCAATGAGGTTTGCATGTATTCATCAAAGTCATCTTCCTTATTCTCTATTATTAATTATTTGGATTGAATTTAAGATGCTGATTTTGTACTATAATACTCTTCACATCTTCTGTCTTGAGGACCACATTCTCCAGCCAACTTTGGCCCATTTGATTAGTTCCAGTAATGAAAACCTGCTCCCATACTTTGGAGAGGTTGGGGAGGGGTGTTGGGCTGCTGAGGCAAGAGACACTGCGGTTTTGTAGCAATGCCAATATTATGGAATAGCCTCCTTGTGGAGATTAGGATGGTTCTGTCTTAGTTGGATTTCCACAAGTCAAGACTGAGCTTTTTCAGACAATCTTTCCTAAATTTGAACGGTTGTTATATTAATTCTTTTTCTATTTTTATAATGTTATATTTTTAACTTTATATGAAGTTTGTTTTATAATATATTTTAATGAACTGCCAAGACTCATTTTAAGTGCAGCAGCATACAGATGTTTAATTAATAAATGAATATCCATAGCTATATAGGAAAGGTGGTAACTGGCCCAGGGTAACCTTTGGATGCTTAGTTGTTTTTTGATGCCTTGTTGTATGTTTATTTTGTTCTTTTTAAAAATACTATGTGTTTTAACAATGCTATGTTGTTTTGCACTTAGTATTTGTCTCTGAAAGAGAACTTTGCATTGATCTTCCTTTAGTAATCCAGCCTGAAGTTACTAATTCATAAGCCTGGATAAAGTTAACCCAGAAAGACTGTAGTTGTATCAGTTGAAGCTGTTAAAGTGTATTTTTGCCAACTAAGGCTACATGGATTTTCAGTATCCAAGCTCAATGTACAAGTGCTTTCAGACTATGTAGTTCTTTGCAGACAGTGTACTTATCTATGCAAATGAGGTCAATTACATATATTGTATACATAAGTCCCAAAATCAGGAACTATATATCTGAAGAACTAAAGTCTCATTGGGATTCAGTTTTGGTCATCTTGCTCTGATCCCACCTACTGTATAGACCAGGGGTAGGCAACCTCGGCTCTTTTATGACTCGTGGACTTCAACTTCCAGATCTATGCAATATTAATCCTCTGAATACACACTTCCCCAAATTCTCTATTAACCATTCCTTGTGGTCTTGTAAATGTTACAGTGATAGGACAGGCTGGTTGGAAAATGCCCAGGACCTATGCAGATGTTATCCTGCTTCTTTAAGCTCTCTCCCAATTCAGCACAGCACTTGGCTATAAAAGCTGCGCTGAAAGACAGTTGGGGTGTTGGTTTATGGGAGTGAAGGAAGGCAGTGTCTGTTTTTGTGTGGAAAGCAGCCTGAAGCAGCTAGAAAAAGATACTTTCTCCAGTAGTAGGACTCACAAAAAATAGTAGTTGGCAGAGTAATAGTAAGAGGTTTAGTAGCAGTGGAGAAGAGTGGAGTAGGAGTGAGCAGTGAGTACTAGCACATGAATGCTTGTTTGTTGCCTAAGGACCTGTGTTATTTTGACACTCTTGTGTTTTGGAGCCCACTGACTTGGGGCTTAAAAAAAACATAATACATAGTATTATGGCTACAATGATGTCCCACAATTTAGTTTTGAAAGGGGTTGAAACAGTTTCCTGGTATTGCTAAATAAACTCTTCAGGTAGAAATAGAAGCACTACGAAACAATGATTCCCACTCCAGCTGCATGAAATTAATCCAGGAGGAACACAATGGCGGGTTATATCTCAGAGTCACTGAGAGATCAAGGAGAAAGGGAACCACACTTTCTCTGTCTCTCTCCTGTGACATGTCACTCCCAGGATGACTGAGGATAATTTCTTGAGTTGACCATGCCTAAATCCAAGGCTGGAGGTAGTCAATCCAGATAATTGGTTTGTTTTTTTTCAGGCAGCTTGCTCGAAAAGGAGATACTCGTTACTGGGCAGTAGTTGTAAAAATTTCTGGATTCAGGAAAAGTTGCTCATCAGAGCTTACTACATGATAGCTTTTTCAAAGGCAGCAGGGACCACTCCTCTGTACAATCCTGCAGTCACCAGCATCTCCCCCTTCCCTGCCCTGATAGTTGATTAAGGTGACAATCATCAAGAAGTCAAGCCTTCGACTGCTTTTGGTGTAAATCTTGTCCATACCTTCAAACAGCATAAGCAGAAACTCTCAATGTTGAGAAAGGCAAAATATTGGACACCTCAATAGGTGTTCAGATCACCATGGAGACAGATGATTTTATCCTCAAAGTATATTAAACCTTCAGTGCCAAGTATATCCCTGATGGAATTCTGTTCTCTTCCAAATACTAACACTTTATTGGGAAGACAGTTTTATTTTATTTTACAATGAGATGTATCTTAATGCTTTTTAGTTCTTCATATCATTGTTAAATGTACAAAGCAAAAATTTGTTTTACTGATGGACTTATTTATTGAAACATATACACATCCCTCTTGCTTTCAATTATGTCATTTTAAAATGCCTTAAAATAAAACAATGCTTTAAAATAAAATAAAAATTAACTTTACAACAAATTCCCAGTTTTAACTATACACAACATATAATAATAATAATAAAGTTGGAAGGGATCTTGGAGGTCATCTGGTCCAACCCCCTGCTCAGGCAGGAAACCCTATACCATTTCAGACAAATGGCCGTCCAGACTCTTCTTAAAAACTTCCAGTGTTGGAGCATTCACCGCTTCTGGAGGCAGGTTGTTCCACTGGTTAATTGTTCTAACTGTCCAGAAGTTTCTCCTTAGTTCTAGGTTGCTTCTCTCCTTGATTATTTTCCATCCGTTGCTTCTTGTCCTGCCTTCAGGCGCCTTGGAAAATAGCTTCACTCCTTCTTCTTTGTGGCAGCCCCTGAGATACTAGAAATAAATGTTATTGAGCTCAATAGAAGTTAATTTGGAAAGGCAATAATGTGTAGATTGATCTGTAAAATATAGAGTTTTCCTGGCATTTAAAGGTTATGAAGGATAGTGCCAATAAGCCTCCCTCAAAATAATTCTAAAGCCAAGGTAAGAAAGCTCTTTTGAGAGTCATTAATGGAAGCATATGGGAAGAAGAGCGTCAGATGATGCTCTCAATACCTGGGCACATACTTGTTAGAGAAAGATGAGCATCAATATAACCCCCCCCCCCAAAAATTTTTTGAAAGTCATCAGTCTTATCAGTCCTAAGCCAGATGACTCTCAGAAGGGTAAATGTAAAATGCAGCCCACCAAAATCCTGAGATTTCTATGATGCCTCACCGGCATATGTTGGTGTCAGTCAGGATTAGGTCTCCCAGTTGCTTACTTGAGTGTAGAGAAAAATCAAAGGAGAGCCGAAGATTCTACTTTCGGTCTAGCTACATTGTATCCAGGTAGTCCTTGATTTACGACCACAATTGAGTGCAAAATTTATGTTGCTAAGTGAGAAATTTGTTAAGGGATGTGTTTTGCCCATTTTACTTTTCTTGCCACAGTTGATAAGTGAATCACTGCAGTTTAAGTTAGTAACATGGTTATTAAGTGAATCTGGCTTCCGCATTGACTTTGCTTGTCAGAAGGTCACAAAAGATGATCACATGACCCCAGGACACTGCAACCATTATAAATATGAACCAGTTGTCAAGCATCCAAATGTAATTCACGTGACCATGGATGTGCTGCAATGGTCATACATGTGAAAAATGGACATAAGTCACTTTTTTCAGTGCTATTATAACTGTGAAGGGTCACTAAACAAACTGTTGTATGTCAAGGACTACCTGTACATAGGAACACGATCTTTCCTGTAATTCAGGCAGCAAAAATAGCAATTTTTCTAAAAACCAAATCCTGATGCTGATTCTTCCATCCCAAAAGTGTACTGGATTTTTACCAGCATTTTTTGTGGCTATGTACCGAAAATATGCAATAGCAAATGTTCCTCAAGCAGCTCTGTTCATAAATCCCACTGAAAGACTGCTGATTTACAGTATTCTGTGAGGGGGAAAAAGATAATTGGGTTCAAATTAGTTCAGTCAAATATATCCATATCCATATATTTTTCAGTCACATATATATATGTGACTATATATATTTAATGTGATTTAAGAAGGACTTTGGAGGAAATAGTAATTGGGAAGGTGTAGGGAAAATGTTCAATTATACAAATGGAAAATTCTGAATTCATTCTTCATATTAAAAATTTTTAATCTATGTTCGTCTTTCAACTGTGCCAAAACTGTGACAAGAATAATTTCTTGATTTACATAGTGTGCTGACATGCGAGTGCCACTAACAAAGTCTCATGTGGGTGATTTTTGAAAAATGTTATGATTCGTATTTCAAAGGCTTAATTATTATTTGGCAGATGAAAATAGGAATATGTCTGTGTATGAACACAAGGGGTAAAGCCTGACAACCTAATCCATGCTATGCTATATAGTGGTAGCACAACACAAATCTGCCACAAATATAAAATAAGAATTGATGGACATAAATATTTCAGATACATCATTGAAGTAAATCATAGAGATGTATAATATTTAGAAGAGATTGGTCCCCTTTTACTAAGATTGGGAGTATGTGATTTATTTATTTTTGTATAACTAAAGTTACTGATACAGTTTATTAAAAAAAGTTATAAAAACTGTATTGAGCAAAAGGTCTTTCTTTCATTTATACACCATCACTGCAAATATTAATCACAAACTTGCTTTAAAAGACAGCCAGTATGACCCCGGATTATTTTCTATCCTTCATCTCCTTGTCTGTGTTTTTACCAAACACAATAAGTAGATAAATGCAGAGAAACCTAATCAATAGTAAAAACATCTCATTCATATTTATTATAAAGGAATTTGGAAGAGAATTTGGGATGAAATGAAGTGCAATGCCTCTCCCTTTCTCTGTGTTAAATATATACATGGAATAGATGACTAGAAGTATTTCTATTTTTTTAAACTGCAATAAATGAACGATGTGCTTCCTATGCTTTGAAAGGCATAGGGTTATTTTTATCACATGCATATATTTGTAACAAATAATAACATTCCTGTTCTTAAGGTCCAAATGAGTCCCATGTAAATTTGTTGTTTCTAATTTTCAACTGCATTTTTCATCTAAGGGAATTTTATTCTGAGCAATTATGCAAAATTATATATCAGATGTTTAAAATAAATTCCAAACCTAAAAAGTAATACGGTGGCTTATTAAAATTTAGAAGACGGTGCATCATTAAAAATTAAGGGAAACATAAACATTGCAATATTGTGGATCCTAAGTTCTTTGCATTACATACTAACCACTTTTTTGCAGCAATTGTATCAGAACAGGGTAAATATTTAATTTCCTATGAATTACATTTTTCCTTTTTTTTAATTCCTGAAGAAAGCATCCTAACAATTAAAAGATCCAGAATTTAATTGTAGATATTCTGCAAACAACAAGCTGACAATGTTGAAGTGAAATGATTATTAGTAATTGGTAATAAATTAGAAATAAATCTATTTATTCATGGTTAGGCCAATTATTTCTTTATCACAGTACAAAATTAATATTGTGGTTGAAAGTACAAGTAAATTTGTATATAATTATCTCAGTTTTCTTAAGGAAATATAGTACATAATATTATTTTCAGTGTGCCATACATAAAAAAGAAAATGCTACTTCCAATTTATTTTTTGATTTCTATTACATTATAGATTGAATCCCTGGTAAATCTAAGAAAATATTTATTTAATTTATATAAAATCAACTGTTTTCCAAACAAGTGTTTACAGTTACAGTCTTCTAAAAACATATATATCCAAAGACAGTTGTTTTCTGAATATCTTCCCCAAGGTGTTCATTGCTCACCTACCAAGTGCTACTTATATTAGTTGACTGCTAGTTACTGTTAATAAATTCTAAAAAGCAGAAACTTTTGAAAAACCACAGTATTCCAGAATAAAGCATATTTTTGTTAATTATGTTTCAAAGATTATGTCTCAAATTCACTGGAGGAAAAGAGAATATATACTCTAATCAAATAACTGTCCACAAACTACTAAAGAATATAGGCAAATGACCTGTGAACTTAATAATGAAAGTCATGGGCCCCCCTGAAAAAAAATCGATTAAGATTAAATATAAGGAAGACCAAACTAATGACAGCAGGTACAGCAACAGCCTTAGAGAACTGATGTGAAGTTTTGGAAATGGTGAATTACTTCTGCCTTTTAGGATACACTATCAGTAGTACAAAAACTGACAGTCAAGAAATATGCCACTGACTAACACTTGGTAGAGTAGCAATGAAGGCCATAGAAAAATATTCAGATGCCAAATATTCAGATGTCTATATATACAAAGATCAGAATCATGCATGTCTATGAAAGAAAACATGGGACTTTGAAGAAGCTGGATATAAAGAATATTGATGCTTTTGAACTTTGATGTTGGAGGAAACTTCTGGGAGTACCAAAGTTAGTCAAGAAAGGTAACAAATGGGTCATACAACAAATTACCGTAATTCAGAGTTCTCACTCAAAACAGAAATGGCCAGGCTCAGATTATAATATTTTGGGACACCTTACGAAAAGATCTACTCTCTTTAAAAGTTTATAATGCTGGCAAAGAAAGAAAAGTGGATGACCAACAGCAGGACTTCATTAAAGTCACAATGGATGTAGCATCGCTGTGATTATCCTGGAGGAGGTCCATTTACTGTATATAGTCTCTATGAGGTGATATCTTGATGGTATATAATTAATGAAACTGAAGAATAAAAAGACACTGCATTTTTAAAAATACGAATCAACAAGAAGAATATGAAACTTGAAAAAAGTTAATTGTTGACCACTAAGGCATAGAAATACAGGTAGTCCTTAATTTACGATCTCAATTGAGCCCAAAATTTATGTTGCTAAACGAGGCAGTTAAGTGAATTTTGTCCCCTTTTGTGATCCTTCTTGCCACCGTTAAATGAATCACTGCAGTTGTTAAGTTAGTTACAAAGATGCTAAGTGAATCTGGCTTCCGCATTGACTTTGCTTGTCAGAAGGTTGCAAAAGTGATTCCATGACCCCAGGACACTGCAAACATCATAAACATGAGCCAGTTGCCAAGCATCTGAATTTTGATCGCCTGATTATGGGGATACTGCAATGGTTGTAAGTGTGAAAAATGGTCATAAGTCACTTTTTTCAGTACCATTGTAACTTTGAACGGTCACTAAATGAACTGTTGTAAGTTGACAACTACCTGTACAGTAAAGCACGGGTCCCCAATCCCTAGTCCATGGACTGGTACCGGGCCGTGGCATGCCAGCAATTGGGCCGTACAAACAAGCAAAGCCTCATCCACGGGATGCAGGCAGCACACAAAACCATGCCCCCTCCGGTCCGTGGAAAAACCTCTCTCTACGGAACTGGTCCCTGGTGCTCAAAAGGTTGGGACATTGTGACAAATCTGTTTGTAACTTGTAAGGAAGGATTTAGGGTTTAATTATGATTGCATTTCATCAGTTCTGTATCTCTCTCTCTTTTAAGCTTTTTCTCCGTAGTTTGTGAAATGCTGCCCTGAGAGAAAAATAAATGACTGTTCTTCTATTTCCAGATGTTAATTTTGTCTATATTCGGTCTGCACTGTCTCTCTGTTTCAGTCATCCCTATTTTCTTACTCATAAATCTCTTATTTACAAAAGCGATAGAACATTTGAAAGACTCTGCCGATGGTGTTCACATGACTAATACTATGAAATGCAGGAAGGCTTTTTGAGCAGCTCCAGTCTACGCACAGTTGGCTCCCAGCTGACAGACAGAATGTGGGGTGGGCTTTTTCACCAGAATGTTGGGAACTGGATGCCCAGCTATGCTTGTAGTTATACAGTGCCCAGAAATCTGATGCTTATGCCAGAATTCAGGCAGTTAAATAGTATAGAAACTGGGTAGCTTTTATTCCTGTTTCATTTCAGCAAAGGTTATATAATGAAGGAATTGCTGCTTAAGTAAAAGGAAAAATGAAGTCTTTGTTAAATGCCTTAACAAAGAAAGAAGGTAAGCACTGAACACAAAGCACATGATGCTTAAGAACTGCTATTTTTTTTTCTGCACGCTTAATGTGGTCTGCTAGTTACTATAATTATAGTAAGTTCCTTCTGTATTTTTTCTAGAATTCCTTTATGTTAGGCTTCCTTTTAGACAACTCATTATAAGAGCTTGCCTGTAAGTTGCTCGCTTTAGTATGTTTTTTAATTATTCCATGTGTAAAAAATTCTGTTATTTCCTAATGTATGCTTTTGGTAAGTGTAAGGAATTCCTTAGATTTATATATTATTAAACGTTTGTGGAAGAACATTTTGGAGATGATGAGATCTTTTTAATATATCATAATCATGATAATTATTTAGAGTGATGCTGTTTATGTATCGTCTTCTAAATCATTACAACTGATTATGGGAAAGGAATGTAAAAGTGAAAACCAATCCTACATAACTTATAGAATGTATACTGTTATTCTGTAAGTTTTCATATGCAATTTTATTCAAAAATAGTACATGTGGAAGGCACATTGGAAATATCTGTCCAGTTGTATTGTCCAAACTATATTGGGAAAAGGGACGAAAACACATTGAGCAGGAGAGGCTTGTTCTGTCCTTAATTTTTCTTGTAATACTTATGATATGTGCATTGGTCATTTAAAAACCGTACCCATTTTAAACTTAATATTTAAAAGAAGGTTTTGTCAACATCAGGTGAAAATAATTCACAAACTAATAAAATCTATATAATAGTGCCATGTTGTGAGAAAAGAGGAGATGTGTTCCTAAAGAAAATTACTTGGTACATTGTTTCTTCTTAAATGTAGGAGTCTTAAATGTCGATTTTCAGTGCAATTTAGGAGAAAATTAAATTGGATTCCATAGATTGAATCTGTTTTATTCTTTTTCTTGTTTGCTGTATAATTAAGCGGAGATCTGTACATGGTTTGAATCCTTGTTTGGAAAGGGGAGGGAGGGAGGGAGGGAGGGAGAGAATAGGAAACTATGGAAGCATTTTCCTGGAGAAGGGAGGCAGTGTTACTCTTTCTCTGGTTTCCTGTTCCCCTCTGCAGCTTTCCAGGTCCCTTCTCACAATGTTCTGGAAGGTCATTCCAGAAGAGAAGATGACAATGGAGACTGCAGGCTGAAAGGGGAAATGGAGAAAATGGCTCTTTCTTCCCTTGTCCTTTAGCACCAAGAGACATCCAGACGAGTTCAGTCTGGTTCCAACTTGTTGAATTCAGCACTTCCACACTATTTACAGTGCTTCCTTTTATTAGACCCTTGGAAATAGGATGACTTTCACTCAGAGATGGTAAGACAAGGGAGCAAATGCTTTTAGGTCCTGCAGTTTCTTCAGCAATGCCCGATCATAGGAAAGAAGAAATACGCCAGTAGTCTAGTCCTTACAAGCTGGGTTCATACAGAAGATAGGGGGAATTTAACAAACTCATTTGTCACTCATTTTACCTCTTCTCATTTCTTCTGAATTACTGAAAGGGGAACAGCATCAAAGCTTTCAGGCTAGTATTCCCCTTACATGACTTGGAGTAATAGAACTAGGAAGAGGGCTGAGACCAAAATTCATTAAAGGAGGAAATTGAATTATAGGACTTTCAACTATACTGTTGCTGAGCTAGAAATGAATCCCTTCTCAAGACTACTGACATTATAGACTGAGATCTACAGCTACTCTGAAACTGACAAAACTCTTCATGGGGATGCTTCCTAAGTCAACATGTGTGTTTTGTTTTAAATGTTCTGGAATTCAGTCCAGAATATGTGAGGAAACTTCATTTAAGGCAGAATAAACATCGATGGTCTTTGAGCTAGTACATATTCTGGAAGAATGCAAACCAAAAAGCACAAGAAAAGCTAGTCCCTCTCATGAAGTGGAATTGCTGTCCAGAAGGTGTTAAATGAAAAAATAAAGGTATAATGATTTGTTCTGAAGTGATGTAGATAATTTTAGTTATTAAAAAAGGTAAAATATTTCACGAAGCATAATCAGTTTTGAGTGACTACATGGACATTCCTAGTGTTCTTGGCAGTAATATAATAATGGTTTGCCACTGTCTTCTTTCAGGATGTTTTTTAAGCTTTTCAGTCTAGTCTCTCCTCCTGTGAGCTGTTGGTCATCTTCCATTTAGCTGCTAACCAGATTTTACCTTAGTTGCAGCCAAGTGCTATTATTTCTTGTTGCTACATATGCAAAACATATGTGAAAGAATTCAAGAAATTCAGTTAATGAATAAAATGATGATGTTTCTTAAAGATTGATGATTACGGGTATCAATATGTAATCTTTATGAACATATCTGAACTACATTAGCTCATTAACCGATGGAAATAGAAAAGTGGTTACTTCTGTAAAAGTTAAGAAGTAGAAATTCAGGGCATCCGCAAATCCAACATGACCTAGTTACTAAAAAAGGCTGAAAACAGGTACACAAGGTTTTCTGCAAAAGAGGCAAATGATGTCATATGTCATGATGTCACAAAAAGACAAGACTTAATACTTATGTCAGATGTAAAGACATACTTTCATAACAGCATCATGATAGACATGACATTTTGACATCTCTGAGGCTCGCCAGAGACGTATTGATAACAAATTCACATCATCCTCTTGAGATACCGGCAGAAGGGAGGTTTTTTGTCTGTTCTACCAGATCCAGCAGACATGTTCTAGGTGTTTTTTTAATTAATCAGTATTATATTGCTGGACTGAAGAGGTATGTCTTCTCTGTCACAACACCTGCGCCATAGAACAGCCTCCTGCCTGAGATTTGGAGGGCCCCAGTTGTCTTAGCCTTGTGGAAAGTTGTTAAAATTGGGCTTTTCTCTTGTCTGAAGCCCAATATATGTCTGTCTGCTTTCGTGGAATAGTTAGGTTGTTTTTCTTTTTATATTGAATTATTTGAAATGGTTACAGGATTTTTATATGGATATAGATTTTTCTCCATCCAGAGTTATGCATTTAAGATGTATGGCCATCTTAAAAAAAGAAAGAACGTGAAGAGTTTTTTTTGTTAGAGGTCTGATTAATTCTATTATTGCGTAAGCATAAGCATTGTACAAAAATAAGGAATCAAAAAAAGGGTTGCATGAAGATAATGCAAAATATACTGTAAACATTTGATATGCATTCAATAATGCATTTTCCCTCTTCCTTTCATTTCCCCCAACCACTAACTACTCCTTAGATATTATACTTTATTTTTTCAGTTTTTAAAAATTCTATTTCTATTTTGTCTTCAAAACCCAGATTCTAAATGTCTTAGTTTGCCTTGTTGTATAATATATTGTATGTAATGGAGCTTGCATGGCCCAGTTCCAACAGGCCGTGGCCTAGCACTAGGCTGCAGACTGGGGGTTGGGGACCCCTAGTATAGCACATAGTTGAAGCACTTTCACACTGGGATAGGAAGAGATACAGTAGAGACATGTCTGAAAAGAGAAAAGGACTTTTATAATTCCTTTAGAAGTGTTGATCCTTATTTCTTTAGATTGCCCTTTTCATGTCAGTTTAAAAGTTTAATATTCTTCAAACAATTTTTACAAATATTAATTCATGTGAAAGTTGATCTTGGGAATATTATGCTAACACAGTGCTTTATAGGATCTGGAAACAAGATTCAAAGGTTATTGCAGGGCGTGGCTTTTTGTGTAATATTCTTTTATAACAGTTCCCATTTGAGCTGCTTGCATTCATTTTTGTTCATGTTCTAATATTTGTGTATTCTCTCTCTCTCTCTTTTTTTGGTAAAATATAATGTCAGTGTAATTGTTAAATGTAGATTTGGCACAAATAGAACTAAAGTTTGAAAGCTGCTTCAGCCTAGCTTACAATCATTTGATTCCATTTTTTTTAAAAAAAGTTTTTCTTTTTCATGTTGTAATTTTTAATATTTAACAACGAGCTGAGTATTTATTTAAGGATTTCCCCCCCAGATGATTGAGTGAGAATGAGTGAAGTTAACCGAAAATTTTTTAACAAGTGCCATAATAGATTCACTGGTGGAAATACATTTTTGGTTATGTTTGAAAGAGGTCATAGTTTCTGTTGATTTAGCAGATAACCAACATGTAGTTCTGAAAAAGGTGAGAACTTTGCATGCTGGGCAGCCTCCTGAACATAGGCCAACATGCAATGCCAGTACATTTTATAAAACCTCAGATTCCTTCCACAAACAAGATTGCTGAGATCTCACCTGTGCTGTTGTTTCTCATGATGCTACATGGATGCCACCTCATTAACTTTCAGTACAGTTGCTGCTCCAGAGCAAATGCTATAATTCAGACATGTCAAACTCGCGACGTCACATGACGTCGCGCAACATATTGGAGCTTTTTTGCCATTGCCGGCAATGGGGTGGGCGCGGCTCCGGTATGATGAAACTGGCCCGCGGGACGGCAGTTTGACACCCCTGCTATAATTAATCAGTTTTGGTGAGCTTGCCTGAAGAGACAGAGCAAGTAGTGTTCTAGTATCAAGGGAGCTTCATTTTATCCTGCCTTCTGGTATCTCCCCTCTAGATGCCTCCATCACCCTCTCCCATTTTTAGGAGTGATCAGAAAGGTGACTTTGCCACATCACCCATGTAATGGGATTATGGGGTAGTGAGTTTTTGGAACCAATGTTTTTACTGTACTCTGTTGGACAGCTGAACAACCTTTCTATCCTCCCCTTATTCACCTCAGTCCAAGGGAACAGCAGTAAGGACACTTGCTTGGCAGCATGAAATTGCTGAACAGGGCAATAAGGTTAAGCCTGGTGATTATGCAGAGATTGACACTCCTGGATTTGCAGAAACATCAGTAAATGAAAAACCCTGCTTGAGGATACTAGCATTTTTTGTTTCTTTTAACTTCCTTCTCTTGAGGAGATATCTCTAGGGTGGAATCTCGTATTTTATTCTGTGTCTCTTGTAACTGCAAAGCAAGCTAGCATAGCTTAAGGGCCAATTGTGGGTGAGAAAAATCTGTCAGCCAGTTGTTTTCTGTCATAAATAAGTTATTTTGCAGGATGAGAAACTTTCTACTCTTGCCATACTATAACATAATGAAACTATTCATACTGCTCATTGTTCATTGGTCAGATATTTTATCTTCATTGCTGAACAGAGATATATTATTACAGTATTCTATCNATTCTATCTATACAGGTAATTCTTGACTTAAAACCATTTGTTTTAGTGACCATTTGGAATTACAGGTGATTTACAACTGGTCCTCACACTTAATGACTGTCTCAGCCTCCACACTGTCATGTGATCAAAGTTCACATGACAATTGGCATGTATTTGCAACCATCACAGTGTTTATTTATTTATACATTTATTGCATTTATTACACTTATTCTATCTATCTATCTATCTATCTATCTATCTATCTATCTATCTATCTATCTATCTATCTATCTATTATCTATTTATCATGTATCTATTTATTAAATTTATTGGCCGCCCATCTTACCACAGGATAACTTTCTCAACCGACTTCCAACAAGCAAATTCAGTGGGGAAAGCCAGATTCACTTAGGGACCATGTGATTCACTTCACTGCAGTGATTTGCTTAAGAGCCATAGCAAAGAAGGATGTACAATTGGCCGTAACTCACTTAACAACCACCTTGCTTAGGAATGAAAATGCTGGTCCTAATTATGGTCCAAGAGTACCTGTAATGAGTAGAAGATTATTCTAATCTTATTAAATCTGGTTCTTTTTAAAAGTTTTCCTGTGGAAATGATTTTTAATTTGAATTGCTTTTTAAATACAATTTCTACGTTCACCTTGATAGGCTATCAACTTTTGATATTCTATATGCAAAAGTTAAAAGGATACTACATGGCACTTGAAATGTTTGCAAGCTATGAAAAGTGTTTTTAAAATATCAATGCTTTTCTCTCTTTGATTGCAGTGCCATTCAGAGAGGCTCCCACCTACTCAAACAGACGACGGAAACCTCATAGCACTTTGTCCACACCTCGCCTCTTGCTTCGGTCTAATAGCGATAACAATTTGAACATCAATCTTCCCGACTGGTCAGCCTCCCCTTTACCCTCTTCACACCGTAGCCTTTCGCCTCACCTATTCCAACAGATGCAGAATAATCCTAATGGAACTGTGAAAACTGTCGGAAGTTACACTTCATCCTCGCGGAGCCGCTCTCCATCATTAAACAGGCTAGGAGAGGATGCAAAGCGCCAGCAGCAACGGCACATCAGGTAACTTTGCTCTGTTGGCTTTTTAATATGAGAATTTTACTGTAATTTCTACAAGTCTCCTGCTTTAACGTCTCCTCTATGCCTTCTTTTTCCACACCAGTATTTCTCATCCCCCAAATGGATATAAATAAATGCTTCTTCCTGCTGTGTGCGTTGGTTGGAATTCTAATGGAACATAGAATATGGGCATTACCAATAGCTTTCAAGATTCTGGGAAGCTGTTATGGAGCTAGCTAACAGTTCTTTTTAAATGTAAAGGAGGAACAAGGATGAATTTGTAACTAGTTTTCTAGAGTAGCTCCCCTGGAAACTCTGATAGTCTGATACAGAGAGTTTGGGTTTAGCTTTTCCTCCATAAACTATGGATTATGTATCTCTTCCCCTCACTGATCTTACTGCTTTATGTGGAGACCCAGGAGACTGAAGAAACTTTGCTCATTTGCAAAGTGAATAAAGTTGCACAAGGGAGGCTGCTTGTAAGTAGCATGTGTCCTTCAACTTGTAAACTCTGTCATTAGGGATGATATGTCTTGACCTGTTTGGGTGACATGTGTATTTAAGGCTTTCTGAAAACCGCAGGCTATTATTGTGGGTCTCAATTTGTGTTATAATTTCAAAAATGAAAGAGGAGTGGAGACTTCATTATCTAGAGTTATTTCCCATCTGCAGTTTGTTTCTACTGTGTTTCCCCCAAAATAAGACCTGGTCTTATTTTTGTTTTGCCTCCAAAAGAGGCACCAGGTCTTATTTGGGGGGGGGGTCTTTTCCATTCACCTCGCGGCAGCGACACTGACAGCCCCGCACAGCCATCCCACTTCTGTGGCCGAAGGAGCAGCTTCATTCTGCAGCTGAGAATGGAGCTCGGGCCTGCATTTCACAGTCAGAGGCCTTCTGGAAAGGCTTCTGATTGCAAAATGCTGGCTGGGGGATGCCACAGAAGAAATGGGCCAGCGAGGAAAGACTCCTCACCCTAGCTTGATTTTTAGGCATGCGCCTCACCCCAAAACTAGAGCTTATTTTCAATGTAGGTCTTCAGGAAAACACGGTATGTTTTTCTCAAAAGCATTATAATTGCTAGAAGTGGGTGATAATTATGATTTTACAGCATACAGCTGAATTTTGAAACTGACTTTGGCCCACAGTGTTGCTAGCTTATAAGGACTCATCTATGCAGCCTCATTGCTCCAGTTCCAGAATAGCCATTAGCATATTCTGAGGACATATCCTTAGAGCACAGCATCCATCTCTGTGTCAGCCTGATATGTAAACAGAAAAAGATAGCCCAGCATTAAAAGAAAAAGGGATATTTTAGCATGCATGAAGGAAGAGCCTTCAAAGTGAGTGGACCGCAGGGATCCAATTGGCCTACTGTTGGACCACATCTGTTTGTTTGATTGGGAGGTTCTGGACCTCCCATGAACTGTTTTGCTATGGCTGCCAGAAGGACTGCATGTTTCATTGACCAGCCTGGTTTTTTGGGGGGGGGTGGGGGAGGAGTTATTTATGCTATACCCATTTTGTGGAATATTGACCATAAATAGAATGGCTTATATCGAGCCTGAGAGTGAGCTGGACTAGAAGACCTCCAAGGTCCGTTCCAACTCTGTTAATTCTGTTAAGCTAATCAAGAAATTTCAAAATGATGGATGTGGCTTTGTTGTAAAAGGGGATGTAGTTCTTTTAACAGGAATGGGTAAATTGAGGGAAGGAAATGAAGAAGAAAAGAATTATGTCAGCAGAAAAGACACTTGAGTTAGCAACAGGCAACTTTCTCTCCCAATGCAAATATTGAATTAAAAGGAAGAGATAAGGAAGGGCCTTGGTGGATATTCTGCACATGCTGCTTGTAGCAGTAAAGGACGTTGCCTGCTGCTTTATTCAGTCAGAAAATGGGCTGGAAAACAACAACAAGAAATATCCTTTCATACTGTGAGCACCCAAAATAACTGATAGCTCCCCGCACCCCACTGCGTTATTTTTTTATGCAGGCAGCAATACTACCAGTGTAATTCTTGAAATGTGGCAAAAGATTGGCTGCAGGGAGCAGCAATTTTTAAGGAACATACTTCCCTTCCATTTGAAGGAGAGGAGGAAAGCAGATCAATGTAGCTGCTTTAAGTACAGTAAATCCCACAAAAGAAAGCAAATGTATCAGAAATTCATGGTGCTTTCAGTGCAAAAAATAGTGCAATTAACCAACCTTCTCTCCTTAAAAATCTATCAAAAGTTTTTTTAAAAATTGTCTAAGCTGCTAGATAGGTAGCAGATAATGCTGCATGGTTTTATGCTATTATGTTGGGAACAAATATTTGTTTAAAAGTTAAATATATTATAAGAAAGTTAAAAGATAAAACACAACCATTCTATTCTGCTGTCTTTCAGTGCCAATTATAATCCCAGTGCCAACAAGGACATTATATCTGCTTTGGATTATCAGGGTCAAAAACGCAAACTGTATAGTGCTGTACCTGGAAGACTATTTATTGTTGTGAAGCCATATCAACCTCAAGGAGAAGGGGAAATTCATTTGCACAAAGGCGACAGGGTAAAAGGTCAGTTTCTTTTCTGTTCAAAAAATCTTGGATAGTCATGTATAATTTTTTGAAGCAGGCAACCGTCCCCACATAAAGCTATTTCAGAACTCTGGATTTTTAGCTTATGGTTACTAAGTAAATGGGTAGATAAAAGACAGTTGAAGTTTTCTTGTCCTGTCTTCAAGGAGTAGGCATGACTGTAAGATAAGATCTCCAAATTTACTACACTTAATTATTGATGTTGAAATTGATTTTATCCTGATAGTGATCACTCCTCTCTTATTGCAAAATTATCTTGTAATGCTCTTGTATCTAGGCAGAATATATTCATGCATTATGAAATAGTCTTGGACAGCAGCAGCGAGTGTGAACAAGTTACTGCCCATTCTTTTAGTTTGCTGTAGATTCCCGCTTAAACAGCCTATTTGACCTGCAAAGGATAAGAGAGAAATACTGTTTTTCCACAAAAGATCAGCATTATCCTAGAACAGTTAATGGATAAAACAAGCAATACCAGAAGTAAATCAAAATCAAATTTCTGGTTTGATCCTGAATACATTGCAGCCAAGGTTAAATTGATCAAAGCCTGCATGACATTCTGGTGCAATAATGTGCAGTATCTGCAAGAGGCAATACTCAACCAGAAGAAATATAATATGGCTGTAAAACAAAAGGAAAAACTTGAGGTAAAAATAGTAGCAAATGATAGAAAATTAGCTCAATCAATGAAAGATAAAAATTGCTGCAAAAACTGCTGCTGGAGCAAGGACTAATTTCATCAAGACCTGGTTGACAGCTTCAGAGCTTTATCAAGTGAGACTAAATAAATAATTCAAGCCATTGAACTGTAAAATCACATAAGGTTTGGACAGATCCTTATGATCCAATCCTTTTCCCACTGCAATAATGCACTATTACAGCGTCTCTGTCATCTGGCCTCCATCAAATGATAGTCCAACATCTCTTAGAGAAGTCTTAGAATAGAATAATAACAGAGCTGGAAGGGACCTTGTAGGTCATCTAGTCCAACCCCCTGCTCAAGCAGGAGACCCTATACCATTTCTGACAAGTGGCTGTCCAGTCTCTTCTTGAAAACCTCCAGTGATGAAGCACCCACAACTTCTGAAGGCAAGCTGTTCCATTGGTTAATTGTTTTCACTGTCAGAAAATTTCTCCTTATCTCTAAATTAAATCCCTCCTTGATAAGTTTTCATCCATTGTTCCTTGTCTAGCCTTCAGGTGCTTTGAAAAATAGATTGTCCCCCTCTTCTCTGTGACAGCCCTCATATATTGGAACACTGCTATCATGTCACCCTGGTCCCTCTCTTCACTAGACTAGCCATGCCCAGTTCTTGTAACCATTCTTCATATGTTTTAGCCTCCGGGCCCCTAATCAATTTTGTTGCTCTTCTCTGCATTCTTTCTAGCATCTCAACATCTTTTTTATAGTGTGGTGACCAAAACTTGATGCAGTATTGTAGGTGTGGCCTTATAGAGTGGTACTGCCATAGTACCTCATGTGATCTTGACTCAATCCCTCTCTTAATGCAATATAGGATTGCATTGGTTTGTTTGGCAGCTGCTGCACATTGCTGGCTCATATTTAATTGATTGTCCATTAGGACTCCTAGATCCCTCTCATAGTTACTGCTATTAAGCCAGCTTTCACATAATCTGTATGTGTACGTTTGGTTTTTCTTGCCTAAGTGTAAGACTTTACTTTTCTCTACATTGAATTTCATTTTGTTAGATAGGGCCCAATGTTCAAGTCTGTTGAGATCCATCTGGATTTTGAGTCTATCATCTAAATGGAAGTCTATTCCATCATTACAGCTCTTGTTGTAAGACTTTTTTTGTTGCTGTTCAACCAAAATCTGTTTCCTTGTAATTTCATCCTATTGTTTCTCATACTGTCTTTTCTAAATTTCTAAAAAAAATTGTTCCGCCTTCTGCTTTTAATAATGCGTGAAGGCAGATATTGTGTCTCACCTCAGCTTTTGCATCTTCAGGCTTAACATACTTGGAACCACTTAACTTTTCTTCTACATTTCTCCCTCCAGACCCTTATTACAACTATCAGTTTGGGATATAAGTGTTATATTAGCAGTTTTATCTATTTCCATGTGTTTACAGTATAGAATTAGGAGATAAATGATATATACTATGTTATTTACTTTTCAAAATAATATAGTTGCTCATGATTGTTAATATTTGTATTAAAGGATCTTAGTCATGCTGATGAAAAGACTAGTCCACAAATAGGCCATAATTTTCCATTTTTGTGAAAATTATATAAACTATATGCTAATTAAATATGAACATTCAAGAGCTGTCCTTAATGCTGAATCAACCTATCCAGTGACCTTGGTTTTTTTTAACCAAATATTTTCTTGATAAGAAAACACCCTCGAAATATTGAGGGCAGAGAGGTGTTTGCAAAAGAGAAGTTATGGTCAAAGTGGCACAAAGAACAGCATTGTTTAGTAAACATTTAATGTATAGACTTGAATAATGGTATGCTGCCCAGTCATTTCTTGTGAGATGGGCAGCCATAAAAATTTGATAGATAGATAGATAGATAGATAGATAGATAGATAGATAGATAGATGATAGATAGAAAGAAAGAAAGAAAGAAAGATAGACCACCTTTCCCATCTATTTATTATTGTAGTTATTAGCATTTACTTTAATAATTATAGTAGCAAATAGAGGGGCAGGACACATATCAATAAAGAAAGATTTGCTTGAAGTTGCTTGCAAACAGATGGATTAACTAATATGTTCTGTTATAACCAACATAACACAAAACTGCTCAGGCCATCATGGTTTCCATTTGTTGCTGCAAGAGCAAGCTGAACAATATGCTTTCTCACTTAGTAATCACAATACTAGAAAAGCATCCCTGATTCCCAAAGAACCAGTAGTAGCTAATATAATCTTCTCCATCTGTCATCCTCCATATACTGTATGTTGCACTAGTATGTCAGTCCACAAGTATCATGGATAACATTATTGATGTATGATGAGAATTGCATTCTAATAAATCACCAGATTTGGAAAAATGGGGAAAGAATGAAAAGCACAGCACAGTGTTGCTCCTACACCCCTTTCTTTTCTTTTTTCTATAATTCCTGGCACTACGGAAAAGACATGAGAAACAATCATAGTGAACGCAAGGTTTTCATTCTTTTCTTAAGGGAATGATGATGATAAAACTTTAACTAGGGTTTTGGCTTCACTACTCATAGTGACTGCCTGTTGTACCCAACACATAATTTGCTCTGGGTCTAAGGACTTTTGCTCTAATGGAGAAAGCTGATAGAGGCAAATTCATACTCCAACTACCATTCCCTGAACAATGGTACATTAATCTTAAAGAGATTTTCCAGCCATTATGTATATAAAAAACCTGCAGAGAAAAGAAAGAGGTGGGAGGCCCCCATGTAAATGCTGCATTTTCTTTTCCTAAAACCATTCAGATAAATCTTAAATTTAAAGTTAAGAACCTTAGCTAAAGATCCTTTTCCTGGTCTTCAGACCTTATCCATCTCTCTGCTGTTATAGCTTCATAAACCACTATACTCCCTTAGATGCAGTCCTGTTAGATATCTTCATGTGATGATGTCCCTCTTCGCTGGTGTGACTGCCTGCAGGGCTGTCTTTTTTGCTGATTAATACACAACTCTAAATATTCTACAATTTTTAGTAGAGATTATATCCAGTGATACAATCTATAAATACAATTGTTATGGAGCTCTTGTATAAGGTGTGAAACTGGTTTGTCCTTGCATGCTGAGTAACAGTTGTGCAAATGTTGCCCTTTGCCTCTTCTACCCATGCCAGCACTTGCCCTGTGGTGTGGGCATGTATCTTAATCTGCTTCATTATATATTCCTAGCTGTGTATAGTAATAGACTAAAAATAGTCTTCTTAAAGTCAAGTTTGAATTCTGATGTCTTCACTGACATTTCCATGTAGTTTTCCTGGCAACAGTGCAAAATTAGTTTTCTATTGCGTTCTTTCATTCCATGCAAACATATATTCTTTTAACACTTTCTGTTAAGTGTTTATAGCATATACATAAATTCTGTTTCCTGTCTTAGATAGGTTGAAATCCTATCTAGGACATGAGAGAATATCTTTGCTGGTCCAAGCCTCAGCACGCTCCAGAATGAGGGAAAATTGCAGTTTGTATTGCCATAGAGTTCAGTTTGGAATCCAGTTTATTAATTCAAAAGATAGATCACTTCACCGTTGTTGGATTTAAACAGATTGTCCTGCTGTCATTGGAAATCACCTAAAACATCTGCAGTGTTTTAAGCCTGATATAATTAAATGAAATTTAATCCATTTTTTCTGGGAAATAGTGATTAAAATCATGTTGTAACATACTGTGTGTCTACCTAAGAAACCATAATATTTCATAATATTAGCAATAACTGTTTTAAAAGGGGATCCATTAAAATATGAATGTATAAATATTTATACATTTATACATGTATTTGTTTATGTGTTCATATCTATTTCAGCAGTTTATATAAACAGGTGAGGCAAGACAAGAAGCCTGCAAAGTGTTAGGATTAGGAGATTTTCAATAAATAATGCACTGTTTAAGATTTCTTTAGTTTTTTGTTAAAATTTGTTTATTAAATTTATATAGTGTCCTAATTCACAGGGACTTTTATCAGTTAACTGTAAGAAACAGCAAAATAATTAAATTCAAAGTAAAAATAGAGCAATGTATATATAAAAATCCATACACTGTCAGCTTACTCTCCAAATATTGTCTGGAAGAGCTCCAAAGGCAATCAAAGAGGGATCCCCCTGCTGCTAAGACTTGACCAGGTATGCAGTGGAACCATCTGCCAGTTCATTCAGAAACTCCCCTAAGTATCAGTTGGCGATAGTTGTTATTGTCTGAGCCAGGAACTGATCTGACTAGAACAAAGTGCTGGATGGATGTAATACCTTCCATGTCCAAGTCAGAACACAGCTGTTCCTAGGCAAAAACAAGGTCCAGCATGTAGCCTGCTGCTTGGATGTGTCAGGCCAGAAATTACCTGGAAGAGAAAGATGGTTGTCATGGAGACCAGGAACTCCTGAACAAAACATCCAATTGTACTCTGTTCCATCTGTACCAATATTCTAAAACCAGCAGTCGCAATGAACTACAAAAAAGTAATACTTATAAGCATTCTTTTAAAAAAAAGTTATGGAACATGAATAAAGGAATTGATGATGGATATGAGTATTCTGTGGTATTGATATTTGGTGTATGTAGTGCTTTCTCCTTTTGTGTTCCTACACTGTGCCAATGAGGTAGTTTCCTAGTTTCTTGTCTCACAGTTTTCCATCTCGCAATGTATCATATTCTCAACGGTATTACAAGATACCATACTGGAAATTAATAGGGCCAGGTCAGAGCAAGACCATGCTAATTAATATCCATTTATTATGCTGAATTATAATTTGTGCAGTTGTAGTTTAACATATCTGGAAATACAAGGCTGGACAAGCTTAAATCATGCATCAAATGATTTGGAGGGTAGACATTGTTCCAAGAAAGCTGAAACTGGGTCAAGTTCAGGTAAAGATTTAAAAATACATACAAATTACTGTATTAATAAACTATTAGGTAATCTAGTTAAATATATCTGTTATTTTGAGCCATTAGTCATGCCCAGTGACATCATTTCTGTCTAACACTCATGACACAAAGAAATCCACAGCTGATAAAAATAAATTTGATATTTGGTGGGGGTGTTTTTTCCACCAAAGCAATGCCAGTGATCAAGGTGGAGTCTTAGACAATGTCTAATTCAGACATTGCTACAACTTAACTTTTATTGCTTTTTTCCTACTACATTGTTATGTTAAATTAACAATATTATCAATACAAACCAACTTATTCCATGGTAGCGCAGTGGTTAGAATGCAGTATTGCAAGCTAATTCTGCTGACTGCCAGCAGTTCGATTGTCACTGGCTCAAGGTTGACTCAGCCTTCCATCCTTCCTAGGTTGGTAAAATGAGGACCCAGATTGTTGGAGGCAAAATGCTGACTCTGTAAACCACTTAGAGAAGGCTGTAAAGCATTACGAAGTGGTATATAAGCCTAGGTGCCATTACTATTGCTATGCTTAATCTACAACTTTAAATATATTTTGTGAGATAAATGTGTTTCATAGTAAGCTACTGGACTACTTCTCAAATGGCTTCTACAAAATATTCCTCAGTTTCCTCTCTTCTCCCATAATTTGATTGCCTAGATTTTACGCCTTCAGTTGAATAGTTGAAAAGTTCAAGGGATGAAAAAACAGATAGTTGAGGCTTGATTATTAAAGGTAAACTTCACAACCAGCTTTAAAATTGACAGTAAATATATTGAAGTGGTGGATAACTGTTGTCTTTTAGCATCAATTAGCAACAATTAATGAATTAGCAATCAAGAAAGGCACTGAAGATTAGCACTTGTGGCATGACAATGAAGAAACCTGAGAAAGATATTCAGATGCCATGATATTTCTATACCTACAAAAGTCAGAATTGTGCAGACAATTTGTTTTAATGATGACAATCTATGGAAGTAAAAATTGGGACCTTGGAAAAGTAGGTTAGGGTCTTTCAGATAAGAATCTATGGCAGACTAGATGTCCTGAAGGAGTGTAGACAGCATTGCAGTGGAGATAAGTCAGATGGTGAATTCTGACCACCACCATCTTTCCAGATAAAGGAGAGATTGTGAAATTGCCCACTTGTATTCCAGACAGCTGCAGGGAATGAGATTTTCATGATTGATTCATGAATTGAGCTGCTGGGAGTTGAAGATTTTTAATCAAGTTCACAGCTGTAATGCAGCCTAATGTATTGGAAGATGAGGATGACATTGGGAAATGAGGGAATGATATGCTGCCTAGGAACAATTAACCAAGAAAGGGAGAAGTCCCCAAAACTTAATGGTTGGAGAAAAAACTTAGGAAGAACCCACCCTAATGGATCAGATGGTTAAACATGGTGGTGATGGTAATAGTGAGACTTCAGACTTGGAAGACACTATTAATGTAGCCTTACAATAAATATAAATAAATTACAATAAATTTAGTTCATCTAGTCATGTTTCCTGTCTGGTTTAGCAGAGAGAATTGACATCTATATGGACAAAAGGTTCACACAAGGCTCACTTTCTTAACCTTTTTCAAATGTAATTAATTTATAGCTAAATAAAGATTTTCTGACTGGCAAGATAAGAGAAGTCCATCTAATGAGTCAACATTCTTTCTGGACTAAAAAGGAAGAAAGTTTTAAAGACTTCAAAGCTTTTGAGAAAATGCTCAACAAGAAAGTTTAAAACAGATAAAAGGGATAATTATTTTGAAAAGTAATTTTGTGATGAAAGTGCTGTTGAGGAAATTAGAATTAAAATACACAAAGAAACCAGACTTTTATGGGAATAATTCTTGTTTACTATTAAAGACTCAGATAATTGATGCATTTTACAAAACAAAAGATAAAGGTAATATGAATCAAACAGTGATGCTGAATATAACTAGAGATTGCCATTTGAAACAAAAAATATTAAGGGCACAGGAAGACATAATAGAAAAAGAGAATGAAAGTTTTGCATTTTTTTTCCTTTCCCTTGCAATTGAGACACTTTCACTTTGGATAACAATATTACAATGGCAACCATCAGAAAACTAGCAAAAACAGGAGGGGAGGAGAAGATTGCTAGAACAATTTGCAAAGAGAAGAATTACACCATCAGGATTTGCTTCAGAAAAAGTACTAAATTAGCTGAATAACTTGATACTAAATTGACTAAATCACTGGATACTATACTGAAAGCTTTGAAATGGATGAAAGACGTAAAGATGAAAGAGGAGATGAAAGGGGAAGTTAAGAAAAAAAGCTCTGTAAAACAAATGTCTGGAGATGTGAACAAATTAATGATAAAGTGGAAATTTTGGAGAGTAAGAAGTATCTATTTAAGTATCTATATATTATTAGTGAATGATATATTTATATATATACATATATATATAATATCTATTATGTATTATAATAATGTAAGATTTATTAAACATATATTAAAATTAAATATACTTAACTATAATGTGCAAGGGAATGTGCTTTTTTGAGGAAGAATGAAGGAGAAGCTTTACAATATTCCAATCAGATTCACCCAAGGCAAGGAAACAATCATTAAGATCTGTCAGGTGTCTTTAAAAAGAATCCTTAGTAATATTTTAGTAGCTTTCAGTTTTACAGTGCCCACATTTAAAAAGTAATGTCTATGTCCACGTTTAGTCTTTTAGAAACATGTGCTAACATTGTCATTTTTCTTTAGCCGTGAAAGCATTTTTATAGAATTCAAAAATGTACTCTATACAGATTGTGTGTTGCATGAACATGGCTTTTCAACTAAAGCTGTTAGTCATTGGCAAAAGTGCCTTTCCTTTGAATAAAAATAGTGGTATCATTTCCAACCCACTTTATAAAAGGCTTAACTTGCAATTCATGTAACACTTACTTTGAAGCAGTATCTTCGAAGCCTCACTGAATTTTCAAAGATTCATTTTCTGGAATTCCTGATAACCCATTTTAAGATTCACTGAAGGAACATCTGCTAATTGTGTGAAAAATGCTTTGAATGTAAGGCACCTTTTATATTAGATTGTTTACTTTACTTGTAAGTACGTTTTAAATTAATTTTCTTAGTCCTGTGTCAAAACATGTTTTATTAATACAGTATGAATATTGTATACAAATGCTTATATTATGTAGCACCAATCTCTAATGAAACAACTTGCCCAGAATGATGTTAATCAGCCTCTGATAACAGCAACTTGCCTAGAATGATGGTGGCCAGTCTCTGGTGACGGCAACTTGCCTAAAGCAATGGTAGCCAGTCTCTGGTGGCAACAACTTGCCCAGAATGATGGCGGTTAGTCTCTGGTGATAGCAACTTGCCTAAAACAATGGCAGCCAGTCTCTGGTGGCAACAACTTGTCCAGGACGATGTTAATCTGTCTTTGATGACAACAGCTTGCCTAGAATGATGGCAACCAATCTCTGATGCTGACAGAAGCCTCCCTTGTCCGGTCTCCTCGCCCCTCTCTGACCTCACTCCATGTAATCCCTTTTTATCTCCCCCAGCTGATCCTATAAAAAAAACCTTACCTCCCACTAAAAGACATATGTCAAACTCTTCCCTAATTCTCCCTCTGCCTAACTTACTCCAGTGAGGGAACCCAAACTACCCTCCCTCCCTCTCTTCATCTGGTCTGCCCGCAATGAAAGAGAAAGAAACAATAAAATTTCATCTTTCCCCCCCCCCTCTCTCTCTCTCTCTCTACCTGGCCTGCTTCAAGCAAACAGCTCCAACCAGCCACTCTCACCCTATCTCTCTCTGCCTGGCCTGCTTCCAGCAAACGGCTCCAGCAACTACTCTCTCCATCCCTCCCCCTTTCGTCCAGCTTGCCTGTAACAAAGCAAAAAAAAAAGCAAACGTGAAAACCCCAGCTTCTTACTCTCTCTTCGATCAGCTGGCTCACTCCACCAAGCCTTCTCTCTTCCTCCCTTCTATCGGCTTCCTCCTCCTTTTTCTTCCCTCCTCCAAGCTATGCCCCGCCGCCAGACCCATGGCAGCTGCCGGAGCTCCTCATCTTCCTGCCTAATTGGCAGGGGTCCTGCAAAGCCTCTCAGCTGGCCCCATTCTCACCCGAACTCCGCTACAATTATGTTGCATTCTGATTCATACTTAGGCATAAAATCATTTGTATAAATTAATTCTTGATGTGTCCTTAGTTTATTGAAAAAATTATTATAGGTTTATTTCAACTAGTTCTGATGACAATCATTCAAATAATCGTATTATTTGAATCTGCGCTGTTCAGAGTGATGTTTCTATGGAAAATAGGGTAATTAATTCCAGTGCTACAGAAATAGGCAATGAAAAAATTTAAACATAATTTTACATGTTTATTAATGAAATATAACAATAACATTTTAAAAGAATATATTTAAAATTTAAGTAAATCACAGAGTAGTTATAGAAAGCAAAATAAAAACAAAAAAATCTAAGTATAATTCTTAAAAGTAAGCTTACACTGACAAAAACCTCTTTATCACATAATTCAGGATGTGCTAGCAAGATTGTTATCTACCCTATCCTGCAGTTAACTTTATGTGGTTTTAGTGATTTTTATAGCATTCTAATGGATTATGACCTGTCATAAAATCTATAGATCACATAAATATTTAAAATAAGTAAATTAAATGAACAAAGGACAAGCTGGAGGATAAGCCCACATCCAGACTGTACCTGCTATCTCCTGTATTCTATTACCATTCTTCAAAATGAGATTCTTCTTTTTTGAGCTTACCTCACATGGACCCTTCCTTTTCCCATTTTGCTCACATGACAATTAGTGTCTAAAACCACAACGGCAACTGCACATTTGCTAACTCAATGCAGTCTAGCAATAAAGAATTTGAAGTTATATTAAACATAACCAAATATCAATTTGAAGTTGCATTAGTCGCAACCTACCTATGGGGGTTATTATTTAAACTTGTACATTAAACAACAAAAACTGAATGGTATTTTCCTATTTTACTTCTAGTTTTGAGCATCGGCGAGGGTGGATTCTGGGAAGGCAGTACCCGAGGACATGTGGGATGGTTTCCTGCAGATTGCGTTGAGGAAGTGCAATATAAGCCAAATGAAAGTAAACCAGGTGAGATGGTGCAATTCAAGAGTAAGCTATGCTTACAATTTTTCATGGGGAAGTACATGAGCGTTTGCTGAACTAGAAATTACTCTTAAAAAAAAGAGTAACTATAGATTTTTTAAAAACTACAGTATATATTTATGTTATTATGCAGATATTTCTTCTCTAGAAGTATGTGGAATCAGTAAAAGACTTAAATGATGTACAATTTGATTCTTCACTTAAAAAATAATTATGGATGATTTAAAAAAATATTCATTTTTCATTGAATATGCATTTAAATCTGTGATGAGCTATTAGGTGACCTCCAAATGCTTTCGGCAATTTCTAGAATTAATTGGCCGAGATATAAGGATGGCATCAGTGTGCCAAATTCTTGCTTATGCATTTAATGCCTATTTTAGTCCCAGCTCATTTTAATCAGACAAGATTAATCTCACATTAAGAAGCTTCACTTTCATTATATTCATTTATTTAAGATGAGACTGAAACCAATGAATGAAGTTGAGGCTTAATTATAGTCCACAAGGTGCAGCTATTTTTCCCCAAAACTTATTCTGAAGGTTTCAATAATAAAGTTCTGTTCTTGGCTAAAAACAGCCTTTCACTCTATATCCAAGGCTGATTTAGGTTCAGCAACAACACCCTTTTGGTGATCTGTGCAAATATATAGTAATATTTCTGATGTATCTTATGCAACTAGAATTCCCAAAACATGGAAAAGCTTTTACTTTAGGCATGTTATGATGCTCCCCCTTTGCTGTTTTTGCAGAGAAACTGTAGAAAGTTCGTATATTTTAAATGACTGTGTTCTTTAATGTTCATGTAACGCCGCTGCTGCGCGAGCTGCACTGGTTGCCAGTGGCCTTCCGGGTACGCTTTAAGGTGTTAGTTACCACCTTTAAAGCGCTCCATGGCATAGGACCTGGATACCTCCGAGACCGCCTTCTGCCACAGATTCCCTCCCACAGACCGGTACGCTCCCACAGAGNAGGGTGAATTTTAAATAGGGATAATTTTTAATGATTTTAATAATGTCACAGCTACAAATATTTGGTTTTAATTGGCTTTTATAGGGGAAATGTTGTGTGTGTTGTTTGTATTGTGTTATTTTAATATGCTGTGAGCCGCCCTGAGTCCCGTGGGGAGAAGGGCGGCATATAAATTATGAAAAATAAAAAATAAATAAAAAATAAATAATAAAATTTGATAGAGACATTCAAAGTGCTCTTATTTCCTCAGTACTGTACTTGGAAGATTGCCAGGTTGCATAGATGAATCCCCTGTCTATTTATTATTTTTGGAGTATAATTTGTTCACCACATATGAAGTCATCCTATTAAAAGTTGCAGTATGAAAAATCCATCAAGAATTTACCATTAGCAAGAACCAGTGGGGGAGAGGACCTCTGTTTTTCAATACTTGTATTATTGTTGGTTTTGTCACTTTCTTATATTGTTTTATTTTTTCAGGTTATACTGTATTTTTATTTCATAGGTTTTTTTGTTTTAGTATTGATACTTATTAGAATGCCAATATATATATTTCAATGTTATACTGTCCTAGCATTGTATTATTAATGCTTAATTTTAGGTGTGTTATCTAAATATCTACAATATTTTATATCTCATCGATTTGATTATTAATATTATTGGAAGGGCCAGAATTCTCAACGTATTTATCTTCACTTCGTTGGTGTATGATTGAAATAAAGACTTGATTTGATTTATTATAATGCTAGGGCTAAGTATCCTACTTGGGCAGAATGATGGGCTACAAATGAAGTAAATATATAAGATAAAATACCCTATAGAAGATAAGATTTTTGTTATGCAGTAACCGTGATTTCACAGGTGGTAGTGTTCATAATCCTTATTCTTCTATTTATCTGTTAAGGAGAGAAGGACCTTTGGCATAGCTGCCAAAATTTCTCTTGATTGATCATGTGGAGAACCGTCTGTCTGGAAACACTCTCAGAATATATTCAGTTTCTAATTAAGATATTAAAGATATGGTTTGACAAGTTACTAAAATTTAGCTGTGGCCCTGATCAGAACTAAACATAAGTGTCTTCATTAGTATTATTGTACCCTTGCACTGAGGCAGCATTAGTTATGCCTTGAAAATCTTGCTTGGTAAGGGAAATAGGTTGTATAATAAGAAGTACCAACAGTAATACTGTAGCACAGTGAATTCCTTTGGATTCATCAGGAAAGTTTAGGTGTAGCAATCTGAAGTGTACCTCAATTGCTTTTTAAGGCCAGTTGAAAAGAAACATGTTAGACCAGGAGAATGTAATGCAGTAGAAGCGAAGTACTCTTAGTAAGTTCTAGTATTGTTGGAGTAAATTGAAAACACCATGTGATAATTAATTTGTTTAAAATTAATAAATTGGGATCTCTGAGTATAGATTGTTTGCATGAAAAATAGTCTATTAGATTTCAAATGGTGATCACATGATTCTGGGACAGTGCAACTGTTATAAATACAGTTGCCAACTGTCTGAATTTTGATCACGTGATTGTGGGGATGCTTCAATTGCCATAAATGTGAACACCAATCATAAGTCTCTTTTTTTAGTGCCACTGTAACTTCAGTCACTAAGCAAATGATTGTAAGTCAAGGACTACCTGTATCCCCATTATACCAGATATTCAGGTGATGCTAGTGGACAATCACTTAAATATGAGCCAGCAGTGTGCTGCAGCTGCCAAAAAAGCCAAAACAGTGCTAGGCTAGATTAACAGAGGGATAGAATCAAGATCACGTGAAGTATTAATACCACTTTACAATACCTTGGTAAGGCCACATATAAGCAACGGGTGCTGGAATTGGGTATGTCTAGTTTAATGAAGAGAAAGACGAGGGGGGACATGATAGCAGTGTTCCAATATCTCAGGGGCTGCCACAAAGAAGAGGGAGTCAAGCTATTCTCTAAAGTGCCTGAAGGCAGGACAAGAAGCAACAGATGGAAACTAATCAAGGAGAGAAGCAACCTAGAACTAAGGAGAAACTTCCTGACAGAACAATTAACTGGACTTAATATATAGCTGGAAACTGGGAAATTCTGGATTCAAGTCCAACCTTAGCCGTGAAAGCTGGTTGAGAGACCTTAGGCCAGTCAACTCACCTCACAAGGTGGTTGTTGTGGGAAAAATAGGACGAGGAAGGTGTGTTGGATATGTTTGCTGTCTTGAGTTATTTGTAAAAATATTAAAAGTGGCATACAAATAAATAAAAAATATTTTGCAAGACCAGCACCCATTGATAGTAGTAAGTTTTACATTTACAAAGTGGTTGTTGTGGGAAAAATAGAAGGAAGAAGGTCTGTTGGATGCGTTTGCTGCCCTGAGCTATTTGTAAAAATAATAAAAGTGGGATACAAATAAAATATTTTGCAAGACTGGCACCTGTTGATAATGTTACGTTTTACATTGGTTTAAATCAAATTATATTTGTAATGTTAATATCTACTCTTCCAGTTTAGAGATCAACATTTGAAGTTTTCTATCCTGGTAATCCACCTTAATCTACATTAGCAGACTTGACTACTTGGCTGCTCATCCTTAGTGCCAGATAAATTATGAACAAGATCTTGTTCCAGCCCTAGATCTTTTAGGAAACTCTTGTCCATTTTTCTTTTTTTAAGAATGTGTATATTAGTCAAACATTTAGTTTAAAAATTATCTTATTATTGAGTTAGTATTTTAATGTAGATTAACCATAAAGCACTTTCCTGATGATCTATTTGGTAGAAATGTCCTTAAATTGTGGCGTTTGTGTTGAAAGAGGGTGTGCCAAGAAAAAATGCTTCCAGTATTGCTTTCTCTCATTGTTTCCTATGAAGAAAGAGAAAAGTGGAAGTAAATTGTTAAATTGCAATCCAGAGATTGCCGTTTTTTTATCTGCTGTTAAATTGAGGGATGTGATAGCTGTGCTTTTCACATTCCTCTTTTTTTTTTACCCATCTCCTTTCCCTGTCTATATTATCATCTTCGTATTGCAGTAGTTGGGAGGAAAGGGAGGAAGACTGGGTTACCCAACTAATAAAATCTAAAAGTTTCCCTTAATTGAGTGGCAGATTAAAAAATTGTAATTACAAATGTACAGGCCGTTTGGACATGCCTAATGATATAGTATTTGTAGAAGAATATTGTTCTAAACCAGTGTTTCTTAAACATTTTGCTCTTAGGAACCCTTCCAATTTTTAAAAATTAGGGAGCATCCCCAAAAAGTGTTTATTTGTATGGGTTATATTTATCTATGTTTACCATAATACAAATTAAAATGGATACATTCATAGAATGTTTATGTATTGAATCATGTAAAAATCATTTATAACATAAATTAACATAACATAAATTAAATATTTTTCATAACTGTTTTAAAGAAATATAATGAGAAGAGTGTCCTTGTTTAATATTTTTGCAAATATCTTGAACATCTGGCAAATAATTTTGATTTCAAGATCCCCTGAAAGAGTCTTGAGGTACTCCCGGGAACCTAGGACTGCACTTTGAGAAACACAGCTCTAAATTAAATTGAATTTTTCCCCCCCGATCATTAAATGAAGATGTTTCATGTTCCAAAAGATTGGAATGCAAAGGATTTTTTTTTTTTTTGCAGCTAGCTGCCTTTCTATTTCCATTTTTCCTACTGCTGAAGATTCATGTGATGAAAATAAATGCTGCCTACACCTCTTAGGATTCTTGGCTCCTGTCATCTACAGCTGGCCAAACAGACAGATTGCAGTTTCCAGATAAGGAGATCTAATTTGCAAACCCAGCATTAGTAACTTAAGTTTGGAGGTAGAAGTTTGTTTCTGTTTTCACTCAGTAAATCACAGTCTGGTTTGGAGGCATCACTGCTTCAGACAGGAAGGTGGTGCAGAGAGTGGTGAGAATGGCCGAAAAGATCATTGGCAGTTCCCTCCCTCCCATCCAGGACATAGCACAGAAGCGCTGCTTGAACAGGGTCCGTAAGATTATCTGGGATGCTACACATCCTCTTCACGACCTGTTTTCCTTGTTACCTTCTGGGAGGAGGCTTCGTGGTATCCGAAGCACAACATCCAGATTCAGCCAGAGTTTCATTCCATACAGCATTAACCTTGCAAACTCTTAAGCTCCTCCTTCCGTTATATATTCAAGATGGACAATATTTAATATTTATTTGCTACGTATATGTAGGGATGTGGGTCTATACATATGTTGTTCATAGTATGTTTAGGTGTGTGTCATGTATGTGTTTCACTTTGAGAGCAGGCAACTAAATTTCATTTTTGATGTGTGCCATTGTGCCCACAGTATAAAAATGACAATAAAGGTTATCTTATCTTATCTAAATTTGATAAAGAAGAAAAGCAACAATCCTTTAACGGGAGAACAGCTGGGATCTATGAGCCACTGTGTGAGAGAGTATACATCTGTGTATGTATGAAATTCTATTTTAAATTTAAGACAATACATTTCCAAATTCTGTAAATGAGCTCCAGAGAGAGAGAGAGACTCTAGTGCAGGGGTAGGCAACCTCGGCTCTTTTATGACTCATGGACTTCAATTCCCAGAATTCCTGAGTCAGCATAGCTGACTCAGGAATTCTGGGAGCTGAAGTCCATGAGTCATAAAAGAGCCGAGGTTGCCTACCCCTGCTCTAGTGCAAACCTGTATGGACTTATTGAGAAACAAATGTCACTGTTGTTAATGGCCTTTCTTATTTTGTTGCATTTATATCCTGCTTTTGGTTTGGGGAGTTTATATTCTTTTCTCCACTCTATTACAGGTACAGGTGGTCCTCAGCTTACAAACAGAATGTCAGCCGTTGAATGAAGTTGTCATTAAGAGAGACACCATTTCAATGACAGCAGCAGTCATTAAGAGAGACATACCATTTCAATGACAGCAGTCCTGGCTCTCACAGTTGTGGTTGTTAAGCAAACGCGTTCATCATTAAGCAGATGGAATGAAAGAGCTGCCTGCCGAAGTTGGGCAGGCAGCTCTCCTTCATGAGCAGAAGGAAACTCCAGCAGAGAAAAGAAGTTTAGATCTTTGTGATCTGAGTGTCTTTTCTCCAGCCCACTGCAGGAGGTCTCCTCCCCAACATGCACAGAAAGGATCCCCAGCAAAGGGCTGAAGAAACTCAGAGCATGATGATCCACGCTTCTTTTGTCCAGACTGCTGCTTTGTGCATGGAGTCTCCCCTCCATGCATAAAGGGAGGGGAAATCTTTCAGAAGGCAGCCACAGCTGCTTGCAACCTTCCCTGCTGCCTTCTCCATTGACTTTCTGAGGAAGCTGACAGAGAAGATTATAAATGGCTGTCACATGATTGTGTGGCAACTGCTTGTGAGAGTGAACAGGTTGCAAAAACCTGAAATGTGATCACATGACCATAGGACAAGGCAGCAGTAATAACTTCAGAGAAAGGTCGTAGGTAGCTTTTCAAAAATCTGTCATAACTTTGAAAACAACCAGTCATAAATTGAGGACTACCTGTAATCCTCAGCTAGCCACCACAATTGGGACCGACAAAACGGTTGTTAAGTGAAGCAGTAGCTAAGTGAAACCGGAATTGCTTAGAATGTTATTTCAGCTTTCCTTTGCTTTACAGACCTGCAAAGGCTATAAATGTGAGGATTGGTAGCAAAGTTACTTTTTGATCTTTGTTTTAATTGTGAATGGTCGAGATAGTTGCTAAGAACAGAAGTGGGATTCCTGAAAGTATTAGTTAGACCCACTTTTAGCCAGACCCACTTTTTCACTAATATCGCAATCTTTTTAGTCAAGACAGTATAGGTCTACTATTCACCATATAGAAAGTCCTTATTTTGCAATTGCAGTTGGGACTGGTGAAGCAGTAACTAATTGAAAAATCACATGACCATGACTTTGTTATTTTGCTTCAGCTTTCCTTTGATGAGCACTGCTGGAAGGATAGGACTTGTAACCCTTTTTCCTCACTCCTGTGCCCTTTGGCAGTGTTTTTTTTTTCTAAAAAAAAAAAAGGTGCCAGAACTCACACACATCATACAACCCATCTTGCCTACCCTATAAGGTTCCATCCAAAAAAGGTGCCGGAACTCCATTCTGGGTGTTCTATGAGAAAAAAAGCCCTGCCCTTTGGAATGGTTAGCCGGCACTAGGATTATCGTCAAAAAGAGAACTGATGTTTGTATTTGCATTCATTGAAGAGGTAGGGACTACCACTGAGTAAACAGGTGTACAACAGGAAGTACAAATTGAAAGAAATATGCTAGCACCGGCTGTTTGCCTAGTATGCTTGGGACTGCCAGCCAAGAGGCTGTTTAGGAGGCAAAAAGAAGCCTTTGGGTGAAGGTCTGGTCAGTGTCAGGCAGTAATGTCTGCCAACCAGTGAACGGTTCTAATCAACTAATTAAGGTTGCAGAGCTGAGCTTGTTAACTTGTGGCTAGCACTTTTTTGGGATTCGTTGCATCATCAAGAAAAGCAGCTCAGCAAGAGACAGCTTGTTTAGGTAATCTTTCCACTTTGAGAAGGTGGTGGTGGTGGTGGTGAAACAGGTCAAGCATAGGATTAACTGACTAATGGTGAATATGTGACTGAGGGCAATGCTGCAAAGGTCATAAATGTGAGCATTGGTCACAAAGTTACTTTTTCATCACTGACATAACTGAGCAATTACTGTCTATGGCAGTCGCTAAATGAAGACTATATTGGATTGCGTGTGTAGGGAAACAAGTGACTTTTAATCTTCAAATGAGACTTTCAGTTGCACTTGAAATATTATTCTCATTGAGGTTAAGCGCCAGGAATTTTAGCTTGCATAATAATTCAGTAGGCAAGATTTGGCAATTGTACGATGCTACAAACAGCCCCTGTTGTAAATACAGTTTGATAATCCGGCCCAGCATTGATGTAATAGATCGTGATGAACTCTGGGTACATAATCACTGATTAGTGAAGCCTTCACAGAGTACAAGACTGAAGAAAGCTTTTGTAGTTAGCGTGGAGTATGAAATTGGTTTTTTAGATTGTGGTTTTCTAGGCTTAGAAACATTATACTCTTGCCTTAAGCTGAATTTAAGTCTCATTCCAAGTGTTCATCAGTATGTTACTCGTCAGCAGCCTAATAGATTATTTAGCAGTTATAAGATTGTGCATAATTTTTAACACAAAAAATGTTCAATGGCTTCTCTGCCGTTACCCTGACCTTTGGAAGATTCATCCCCAGAGGTGAGTTAGGCCCCACTCTCCTGGCCTTTCAGAAGTGTCTGAAGATCTGGTTTTGCCGACTCACTTGAGGCTCACACAGGAGCATGCAGCTGTTGGGTTGGTTAGTGCCTTTTTAACTTTATTAATTTTATCCTTGTTTTAATTGCCTCAGTAGGAGGCAACCAGGTCTTCAGACACTTCTGAAGAATTATCCTTGTTTTAATTGCCTCCTGCTGGAATATAATATTCACATGGCTGCTACACCTTTATGTTTTAATTGTAGGCGCCCAGAGTCACTTTGTAAGTGAGATGGGCAGTACCCAACTTTGATTTAGTGTATAAAGTAAATACATAAATATGGCTTCTTCAAAATTAAGATATGATTTCTAAAACAGTGTTTTATAGGTAATACTTTATCAGCAGTTATACTTACAAATAGAATTTTGTTCTAACTGTTCTATTGGATAGATGGTCACTAGATGGCGCTTTTTAAGTACAAAAGAGATAAATTGGAAACCGTTTCTTCAGAACATTTTTCACTTTCTCCACATACATATCAAAGCAGCTTGAAAGCTAATCTAATATAGTTTGGCAAAATGGAGTTACTAATCACGCCAGAAAGAAACAATGTTATTTTAACTGAAGCTAATAAATTAGTATGAAATGTGTCCATATATATCTGTTTAGGATATGTGGCAACGATATTCCTGTGTTACAGAAGAAATTCACTTGAAAGATTAATACAGGTAGTTCTTGACTTATGACCAGGCACTCAGTGACCATTCAAAATTATGATGGACCCCCCTCCCCAAAGGTACTTATGACTCAGTTACAAATTATGACAATCTCCTCCCACAGTCATGTGACTGCATTTCAGGTGCTCAGCAACTGGCCTACATTTATGTCTGTTTGTAGCAGCTGACAGTCATGTGACCACAATTTAGAAGACTTTTGCCGAAAACCAGCATTTACTTCTGTTTTTTTGGCAAAACCATCCCATAGCGAACAATGGGTTCACTTAATAATTATGGCATTCATTTAATAACTGTAGATTCACTTACTGAGTCTATCCTTTCACAAAGCAGCATGAACAAAAAATATGTTATCTATTGTTTTATTGCACTCCATAAAAAATAACGTGCTCAGGTTTTAAAATATCTGATTAGTTTAGGCTAGTTGGAAGAGTCTATGCCCTATTCATTTATTTATTTGCTACAATTTATGCATCCTTTTCCAATTGCAGAAGAAAAAAACACAAATTATGCCCTAATTTTAATCTATCCTTATGATTTGTAAATGTGATTAAACTAAGTTGGACACAAATTGCTTTATCTGCTTTTCTCCGCCATGATACACATGCTGTGTTTTGGGAACAGAGATTGAAGTTACCAAGTTTTGAGAAGAGCAGCTTGTGGATAATTAATGGTTGTGCAAACTGTTTTCTTTCTGCTTTTATTAGACAAGGGAGAAGACACATTTTAAACAACCAGTCACAACAATGACAAACCTAGTCATTAACACTCAGTAAATGCTGTCAGGGGAAAAGCCACGTAGGAGCAATTCCATCTAGGAGTTAGGTCAGTTCGGTCATAGCTGTTAACATCAAGGAGCAATTACTGCAGAGAATTCTGAAATCAAATGGATTTGTAATTCTTTGGGAGCAGCCCATTTTAAGGGATCCCCCACTGCTGTGAAAGTTTTCAACTTCAGTAGTAATAGCTATGTCTTTAGTAGATAATGAATGTTCCCTGACAAGAAAAATGGAACTGCTGGTGAAGATGCAGTATTTTTAGAACAGTGAGACTATTATGAAAGTGCTTGTGATACTTACTTCAGACATACCTTGTTTGTCCCAAATCAAGTTTTCTGAGCCAAGCCACATGTGATGTTAATCATGTACTTCAGTAATCACAATTTGCTTGGCAGATTTATTTTTATTATTTGAGTGCAGGAGGAACTGCCAGATGCCTCCTAATCCACACTAAAGTTCTATGCCATTTTTTTTCCTGGTGGAAATCTTAATTCCCTGTTTTATGTCCTTGGAAATGGTTAATGCAGTAAATTTGTTTGGTAACTCAGAGAGAAGGAGTGATTAGTTATCTACATAGCGACTTATTGGCAGTTTCCTGTGAATTGTAGGTTAACATGGAGAATGTATATGATTCATCAAGTATATTGTTCCCAGAACAAATGTAACCTTTAAGACATCACTGGGACTGAATAGGTCTACAGTGACTAGATATGTTCATGAAATTAGAGAATAGTTTGCATGCAAAGTTGATTTTGTTGGGTTTATTTTCAACATATGAGGAAAGTTAGGACTGAAGTACATGCTACATTTAAGTAACCAAATGTAACTAGCTATAAATTTTAGAATTATTTATTCTTGTCACTTATAATGCCATTTTTTTGGTTGAACAGCTGTGGTATAACCTGTAGCAGCAATCTTGGTAAGTGAAATATATATAAATTAAGATTGTGTCCTGATGTTAAGAGTAAAGCAGAATATGCAATTAGTTTCTTGTCAACAGCAACATTTTACTTGAATGGTATAATAGAACCTAATTCCAGATATAGTCAGATCTAAGTGCTTCAGACCATGTTTAAATATATTTAACTTTAATAATCAAAACTAAATTCTCTATATATTTAATTCCAATGTATTTAATCATTTCCCCCTGTTGAACATTACTATTCAGGAGCAGTTTTTGGAAGAAGCTTTAATGTGTTACTTTTTTTTTCATAAAAACAAAGAGAAGAAAAATTACCAAATTCAGAAATGTTAAAAATAAGGGGGGAAATGGAGAACACCTCTGCCCCCTCAAAAAAACTATAGTGAAATAATGTGGTTAAAAATGCAATTCATAAAGAGCAAACTAAATGTTGACCATATGGAATAACCTTGAGAAGATTTTCCACACAATGTTGATAAAAAGCCAATTCATGTAAATACATTTCCAGTGTGGAGTTTAAATCAAATATAGTAGTCTTTTCACCAGAATAAAATTCTTTTAGCTTCAAATCACTCATAGTAAATCTGTAGTTCTTTATACTGCGATAGATTCCAAGTTTTTGTATATCATTTAATATCACATTCACATCTTTAACTTTATTTTTCCAACACAGTTACCTATTGAATTAACATTGTGAATATTAAACCAAAACACTGCAATTGCCAAGCAAGCCAAACCCATTTGAGTTTTCATCCAATGAGGTGTCTAATGAACATGAAATAATTTGCATCTTGTTATGATAAGATACTAATTTGACATTCTTAAAGCTCCAGTCCATAAATATGTTAAAACTGGATATTTTAAAATGTTCCAAATTATTTGTAATTTTGAGTCTATCCAAATTGCTTTTGGTCATCCTTTTTTTCTCTTTCCTTTCACTTTTGCAACCATTATAGATTTCTTTAGAGAGCTAGGACTTAATATAATATATTCATATAATATATCCAAAATATTAAAGTTTGTGCCTTGAGGGAGAACTCTGGGTTGATTTTGTTCTGTGTATGATCCATTTATTTGTTTTCTTAACTATACATGGTATTTACAGGAGTTTTCTTCCATGCCAAAGTTCAAATGCATCAGTATTCTTTCTATCCCGCTTCTTCAAATGTTTCATTTCATAAGGCATCATAGAGAAAAACATTGCCTGCACAATATTGATCTTTAAAGATACAGATATGTTATGGGCTTTGAGTATCTTTTCTGAGGCCTTCATTGCTATTTTGCCAAGTGCTAGTTTTCAGCATATTTCGTGATTGCTGGTTCCTTTACTGTTGGTAGTTTATTGATCTAAAAAAGTGAAAGCTATTCATTTCAGTATCTTCACTGTCATTTCTAAGGATAGCTGCTGTGCCTATAGCTGCTGTGTCATTACTTTGGTCCTTTTTATATTAATTTTAGACCCATTTTTTCAGTATATTTCACTTTCATGGCAAGAACTTTAAAATCATTTAGCTATCAGAATAGTGTCATCAGTAAAGACCAAATCATCTCTCTTAAACCCATCCTTCTTCCAATTCAGTACTTAGCATATATGGATGTAGAGCTTTCTTCAGTCTGGACCAATCTGTTTCTACATGTCCAATTTTTAGATTCCTGACCTATTTATAGGTTTTGCATAAGTGCAGTGAGATGTTCTGGAATTCCCATTTTCCCTTGTTCGTAATTTTGCTTTATATGACCAGATATATAGTATGAAGTATGATTAAGCCTTTTTAAAAGATACAAATAGTCGCAGCAAAAAGCATTTCATGTAGCTATTTACAAAATTCCTTAACTTTATTTCCTAAATGTTCACATTGATTTTTTGTTTTCTTTTTCTACTTAGCATAAATGATAAATCAACTTCAAATGTACTTGTTAAAGATTTCCATGCAATACGTGTGTGTGTCTGTGTTCACATTCATGATCATAGTGATATGAGTTCAGAAACTGAAATATATGTATTACATTAAATCATAGGCTTATAGTTTTGTTGGTTATTATGAGCTCAATTGACATGAAACTGAATTGTGATCAACTAAAGGATTCAAAACTCCAGCCATAATTATCTGATCAACTAACTGCCTGACTAGGAAGATAAGCAAAACATTGGGGTAAAACATCTGGCTGACCTTTAGTTGGACCTTAGTAGTTAATATGTTCTATCCTACAATTACAATTCCTAATTACTAATATTAGAAGAATATCCTTCTGAATCACTTATTTCTTATTGCTCATAGAAGACTTATTAATTAGGGTTACTCCCCCCCAAGTAATCTGAAATTGCCATTTCATTTAAGTGTTTCCTAGATATTTTTTTTAACTGTTTCTACTGTGAGTCTGAGATTCTTGCTTTATAAAACATGGTTTTAAACTACCCAGTTTATATTAAAAAAAACCTCTCTTTTAAGACCATCTAAAGCAAGGAAATACTGATATCAACATAAAAATTATATGTAGAAAAACATGCTGAAACCATTGTACAGACACCCTATACCAAGCTATCAGTCTAACTGTTTTTAATGTAAAATGGTAGAGGAAAATACAATGGGATCTTTTTGGACTAAATCTATCCAAAGCTTATGTCAGAGAATTTCATCATATCAGAATCCATGGATAAACAAAACATGGATTTAGAATATAGATATAGAAAAATTATAATCATTTTGTTTTGCTGATAAATGTGCCCTTTTACAATGTACATTTTAAAACTATCGGTTCAAATCCAGAAAAATCTTACTATATTTCCATGCCAAAGAATCAGTTTTTCTGGACATTAGTAAAATATCTCAAGTAATGGACCACTGTCTCTATGATGAATGGAAGTGGAGGCCTGAATGGTATGGAGCTTTTATCTTCAGGTTTTATCTAGGTTGTAATGAGAAAAATTCATCTTGTTGCAGAGACAATAGGAGGCAGGAGTATTAGGTATGTTGCCATCTTCAATTTTATATAAAAAGGGTTAAAATTATTGTGATGATGATGATGATGAAGATGAAGAAGAATTTCCATATACAGCACAAAAACTTGATTTAAGTCAGCATTATAGGATATATTCAGGAAACTATTTCTATGTTCTAAGCCCTGCAAATGAGACATTTCATTTTGAACATCTTTATTTCCTTTTAGCAGCCTGTCAACATCCGTAGCAAATTGTTTATCAACACATTGAAACCGATTCATTCTTTTCTCATGAGATACAAACTACCATTTAAAATTCCACTCTATTCATATTCAGGAAGTCAATTTGTGCTATTATTCCACCAAATTTTGTACAATCTCTATACAGTAATCTATAGTAGTTTCATTAACAAGAAAAGCTTTTAAAATTACAAGATTTAGATATCATCTCTGAAATCTCAGAAAAGTCAGGGGTTAATCTAACCCTTTGGAGTTCCTCAGGGAAGGGAAAGCTTCAATTCTTTTAATGAAAACTTATTTTCTCATTTTCTAATGGAAAACAAAGATTGGAGAGTGAAAAGTAATTTCCTTCTCTGATGTGTGCTTTAGAACCCTAATTTTTTTATCTTGTTCAACTGTGTAAAAATGGAACATGCCTGCACATTTTCTGCACTAGATATACTAAAAAAGAATTAAGAATAAGCCACGTAACACATTTACCCCAATGATATCTCATAAACCTCTAAATGAAAACCACATTTTTCATGAATTTTCAGATATTGCTTGTAGTGCCAAAATTAGATATCTCAAAAGTATGAAATTTGTATTTATGAGGACAATATATTTGAAAATGTACATGGTGCAAAAAATGCATGAAGAGAAATGTGCACCAAAAGTGTACAGATTTTGGGATGATGATGATTTTAGATAGTCCAAAACAAAAATAAAGCCAAGCATATTCGTATAGTTGGATGATAAGTATCCAAATGAAAATAGTCTACCTATCCTGAAATAAAGAGGGGTGGATTCGCCCATATGTTTAATGAACTAGATTTTCAAAATAATGTGACTATAATTCCAATATCCCTAAAACTGAAACTGCTATTAAAGCTTCAGAAAATATAAATGGAGCAAAATGTAGGAAAAATAGGCAATTGAATGCATGTGCCATTGATTAGCAGTAATATTCTAGAATCCACCAAAGATTGGTTCATACCTAATATACCTTACTCTTTTCCTGTTACAATTAAGCATTCGGAAATCAGAAACAAGCTTAATATACCATCTATGCCTCATATCCACATTCCAAAGAGGGTCACTGAATTTGTATTTCTAAACTTCATATTTTACAACAGATCTGGCATTCATATATTATTAGCAGAATATAGTTTTGTTATGTTAATAGCAAAAAGATCAACTGGCTAAGAGTACTGAAAGTATTAATATTGAATAGATTGGGTTTGTATATTGTGCTAAGTAATTCTTTGGTTTGTTTACTTTTGACTTAGTATAAAATGTGATCTCATTTTATTTTATAAAGCCTGATTTACAGCTTATATTATGCATATATCAGGCCACTGTGGCTTTTTTTAACGAAACCATCATTTAAAAGACTATGGAGATTTGTGTCAGAAAAAGTAGATTGCTTAGTATTAGAACCTTGGTGTTTGCTGAACTTAGTTTTTCTTTTTGCAAATGTTTCATTACCAAGATAAAGTAAAGGTTTCCTCTCTCCTGTCAAGTCTGACTCAAGGAGGTGGTGCTCATCTCCATTTCTTAGCCAAGGGAGCCAGTATTGTCCGAAGATGGTTGCATGATGGTCATGATGGTCAAGATGGTTGCATGATGGTCATGTGGTGACCAGGCTGTCAGCTTTCCTGCTGACAAATTAAGTGCTTTAACTGTTGAGCCATCGCGCCCCCCCCCCCAATATTACCAAACTAAGCAACATTTTCAGGCTCAAAGCAAAATGTTAAAGCACTAATGATTTTACCCAGTTTGGTAATGAAACACTTGCAGGGAGAAAGCCAAGCAGCAACAAGACATTTCTTTTCTATCACTGTGCCTGCCATCTGAGCCATCATTCCCTCTGAGACTGTGTTGGCCCCAACACAGTTAGCCTTTTGAAAGACCCATAAGACATGGCTGTTCTCCAAGACATGAGGGTCAAAATATTAGGTATCCACTGTTAGATATCCATTATTGTTGGTGATCATTCTTGGGTGCCACTTTTTTGTTTCATTTATTTTTCATTCTTATTTTGTATTATTATATGGGCATTTTCTAACTGGGTTCACTGCCTAAAATTGCTTATGTAAGATAAGCAGCCATATAAATTGAATAAAGTGGTATACATAAATAAATAATAGCAGCACATTTCTTGATAGAGTGTGTTCTTTATTTCTCTAAATGCTGAAAACTGCAGTCTAAAAATAAATCCTTATAGGAAAAAAACTACAAATAACATTCATAGCAGGTTCATAGATGAGCATCCCCACCCCTTGTGCATTACCTAGATAGTTTTTGATTTTATAGCTTTGTCTATATTGTTGAGTTGCATGTCAACATGATAATACAGATACCGGTACCACTTAAGGACAGCACGTATTTATTTCTCTAAAAAGAGAATCCTGAAGCAAAGACCCTCTATTTCTTTTTTACCTGGACTTCCTCTTTCTCCTAGGGTTCCAAATTTGAATTCAGGATAGTGGGTGAAGTGCTCTTTCCCTGCCTTGGTCCAACAACTTCTCTCCAATTTTCCTACTAGCTGGGAAAGAGTAAAAACTCTCTAGTTCTAGAAATTGGGGTGGGTGGGTTGCTGGGATAGTTTTATTCTAGACATGATCCCATGTTGGCAGGTGTTCACAATATCTGTTCATAGTTCTGACATTCCATGTACCAATCTTGGCAATATCATATTTTTTTTGTTCTCTAAATGGCTCAGCATATGGATATTCATCCTTTCAGTTTTAATCCAATCTTATCATCATCACCAGTGTTTCTAACACTTGCCCTCTGTTCTTGTCAACCCTTAAAGGTAGATCAGACCATGAAATTAATGTAATGTAGGACTGTACTACATTTATGTAAAGCTATAGTAATAAAACCTTGCATCTTGCAAATCTGAATGTACTTCCACCTTCCCTCCCTTTATTTTTGTGAGTGCTAAGGAAGGCCTTGTCTGAGATGTTTACTGACTCAGACCTTTCTTATCTGTTGTCTTGGGAGCAACGCTACCTGTCTCTTAAAGCCATCCCCTATGCCAGTGGTGGTGAACCTATGGCACGGTGCCAGAGGTGGCACTCAGAGCCCTCTCTGTGGGCACGTGTGCCATCGCCCCAGTCCTAGGCCTTCAGCTGGGTTTTATAAAACCTTTTCGCTTTACGCCTCCACTGCCGTGTGCAAAAAAAAAAAAAGGTTCAATCAGTCAATTTCAACTTTTTGCAGGGGGAAAAAAGATCTTGCAAAGTTGGAATTGATTGATTGAACTTTTTAGTCCCACCCAGTCTGCCGTTACCACTGTAGCCACGCCCAGCCAATGGGCCACACCCACCTGGCACTCGACGATGCATAAGTGGATTTTGGGTTGCAGTTTGGGCACTCAGTCTCTAAAAGGTTCGCCATCACTGCCCTATGCCCTTCACAGTTCTTCTTCAGTACCTTATTAGATGTGATCCAATAAGGGGATAGGGACTTAATTCTGCCCTTCTTGTGTATATATTTATATGATTTCCTTGACAAAATACTGGAGTGGGTTACCATTTCCTTTTCCAGTGACGTGTACATAATATGAACCCTTGTCTATGACCTGCAGGCCATGGGTGGTGTTTTTTTTGCAAGTGTACAATTTTAGGAATGTATCTCACAGCATCATTGAGATAGATAAGGAAACAGTCCATGAAATGATCTTACCATGTCAGGAAGAGAAAATGTCTCTAGTTTCCCTTTCCTTTTTTCATTCTGGCAGTTTACTTTGAGTCCCTGTCTTCTGTATAGAGTAGCTTTCAAAAAAGATTACTGCTGACATTTAAGAAGATGAAAAAAGTGAAGCCAAGCTTGGTTACAAATTTTATTTTTAATATATTTTAGTTAGTACAGAGTCAAAGACATATATTGCTATGGCTGCTAAAGGCCAAAGTCAGCAACTGGCATAGAAAGTGCATTGCTTCTATTGGTCTGCACGGAGCTGCCATGTTTTGATTTTTATATTGGGCAGTGTTGCCAATTGCCTATATTAATTATATTTTATAGTGGTTTACAGAGTTTGCCAGATTAGAACTATAATGTTTTATGTGCAACAATAATTTCTATATCTGAAATTTTAGGAACGTAAAGTCACTGTAAACTAGAGTATTGAACGGTATACTCAAATATTACATTAGCAATGGATCTCTTTTTATGCGGCAGATCTAGTAGTAATATAACATTTTATCTCAAATTTTGATTGTTTTTCATTATCCACTAAAGTCTAGCAAAAGAAGATTAACTCTTTGAATATACACTGAATACTTTATATTGAATGAATGTCTCACTGTGCAGTTTTTGCTAGCCCTGTTAAATGTTTCTATTGATATAATGATCTGTGTGCCATGGAGCAGCTTCTTTGAATTTAATGGTCCTTGTGGGAGTTAGATTATTTCTATATACCACTAACAGCATCATGAATTAGTGTTAAACCCTCTGTTTCTCCCAGGAGCAGAAAAGTACAACCCATATGTGTCCCAGGTGCTTCTATCAGAGTAGCATTCCTTAAGAATAATACAGTACAGTCTTTCTGTTGAGATGTCTTCCTGGCATTACCATTGTCTTATCATGTCACTAATATGTAAGTTAAACAAACTGATAAAAATTAAGTATTTCTTCATTTCCATTGTCCCTAAGTATATCTGCTTCCTTCCTTGCACTGCTAAGTTGTATTTTTAAAGGAAGACTTCAGTCCATTTGCAGCAAGAGTAATGTGTGTGCTGCTATGCCACAATTTCAATATACTTCTCTACCTATTTCATGAGGAATAATAAAAATTAGCTTTTGATTTTAAGAGTAATGCTTGGATAAGACGTGATAGAATCAAATGCTAAAAATTGCAGTTAAAAATATAATAGAAAAAAACCTACAAGCATCCTTGGCACGTTTATGGAGGCACATCCCCAGCCCCTGTGCATCACCTAGATCAGGGGTGTCAAACTCGCAACATCACATGACATGTCGCGATGTATCAGGACTTTTTCCCCATTGCCGGAGCTGGCAGTTTTGGCATGACGCATCCGGCCCGCGGGCCAGCAGTTTGACACCCTGACCTAGACAGTTTCTGATGTTATACAGGTACTTCTTCATGTATGGTTGAGTTACATGACAACAGGAAGATACATGCACTATTTAAAGAAAGTGCCCTCTTTAGCTTCTGTCCTTATGTATATTATTCTAGGAGCATTTTCTGAGGCATTCATTGTTGCCCTTCAAAGGATCCTTCATCACCTAATTTGATACCAAGTTTGGATTGCTATTTATCTTGTGTCTGAACAGCGACTCAAATGCCTAAGTTTGAAGAAAGACCTTTGGAGACTTTATAAGGCTATCTTGCTGTTACTTAAAATGTTTGCAGTTTTATTGCATCTTATAAACAGGGTAGTAGGAAGAATAAATGAGGGTTTTTTTTAACTTTGAGACTAAAAATAACAGAAACTGCTTGGAGCATCCTTGTGATTGATATTGTCTTTGCTGAACAATGGTTGATTGATGTTTGTGATGGACCTCACTGAATAAAATAAGCTTTGTTAAGAAATCATAGCACCTGCACTTGAATTCCATTATGGGCTATTATCTAATGAGGTCTTGTTTGGAAGCCGCAACATCTATCTAAACTAGTTCTTTTCTGCACATGAAATATCCTTTATTTCTTCGTTGAGTGGTATTATTGTTGCCTTTTCTCCCTTTCAGATTCAGGATCTTCATGACAGAGAAAGGTTTTAAAATCACTTCTATGAGTTTCTTAATTTGTGTAATTATCTTGAGCTTAGATAGTTTTCATCTGCATTATATAATATCTGTGTGTAGCTTGAGGCAATTCTCAAAAGGAAAGAGTCAGAATTTTGCTTATATTCAGTTTGAGTTCAGCTGTGATTGAAGTTGTTTTTCTTTTAATTCAGGCTAGTAAAGGCTTCTTGATAGCATGTCATGCTCTACTTGTTCTGGTTCAGTTTAATGTGGATCTTTTAATAGTATGAAAAAATTGCATACATAATTAGGTTGGAAGTAGTGAATAATGAAATGATATCAAGATTATATTATTATATTATATTATATTATATTATATTATACTATACTAATACTATACTATACTATACTATACTATACTATACTATACTATATTATATTATATTATATTATATTATAATATTAATAATAGTAAAGTTGGAAGGGACCTTGGAGGTCATCTAGTCCAACCCCCTGCTCAGGCAGGAAACCCTATACCATTTCGGACAAATGGCTGTCCAGTCTCTTCTTAAAAACTTGCAGTGTTGGCGCATTCACTGCTTCTGGAGGCAGGTTGTTTCACTGGTTAATTGTTCTAACTGTCAGGAAGTTTCTCCTTAGTTCTAGGTTGCTTCTCTCCTTGATTAGTTTCCATCCATTGCTTCTTGTCCTGCCTTCAGGCGCTTTGGAAAATTATGTTATGTTATGTTATGTTATGTTATGTTATGATATGATATTATATTATATTATATTATATTATATTATATTATATTATATTATATTATATTATATTATATTATATTATATTATATTATATTATATTATATTATCATGGAACAATTTAACAATATGTTAAAGCTGGTTGTTATATTATGACTGGATGCTATCTAACAAGATGATTAAGGTATATAAGTTTTAGGTGGTACAATTATATCTCAGGTTTCTAACGAAGTGTTTTTATTGAGTGTTCTGACCAGATGAGAATCATGTAGCTTTGGAAAATGAAAAATGAAAACAAAATTTCACTGTCCTGACTTCTGACATCTTCCCATGTTTTCCTCTTCACCATGAAAAGGTTCAGGCATTTGACTGTATTATATTTATTATAATACAGTTTATCAATATTAGCTTACCAGAATATAAAATACAAAAATAAAATAAAAATGGAAAAATAGGGGAGGAAAAGGGAAAGAGGAAAAAGTATAAGTAAAGGGGGATAAAAAAGGAAAGCATTGACTTCTGATTCTTTTTGACAGAATAAGGTAGAATAAGGTAATACCATACAACCTTGATGTTTTATGTTTACATATTAATATATAATGGTATTTTCTGTACCAACAAACCTATCTAATTAATCATTTAGATACAGAAATCTCCAGGGTTTTGCTATCTAACCTGCAACTTCCATATAAAGATGAACGTTTTAATTTTCTGGCTTTTCAGCTTTATCTTGGCTTTTACTTTGACATGTTTGTATGTATGTGTATGGATGTGTGGGATAAATTCAGTTATTCCCTTTCGCCCCAAGGCATTACAGATACAACTAGAAAATTATAACTTGTCATTTGTCTGATATCTTAAAGGTTTGGCAAATTTAAGGCAAATTTTAGTGATATTTTTCCAGTGTAAAAAGATGCAAGATACCTTTGGAATATTTTAGGATGGACCAGTTCACATGAAAAATTTATCTTTTGGGATAATCCTGGTTTAAAAATTGCAAGTTTTTTTAAAAAATGAGACATAAGGTGGTATTAATATTCAAGACCAGCTTAATAATTCTTGAAAATATTTGATGCATGCTAAAAAAAATGGTTTGACTTAACTGCTGAATGGCAGTTTATTCAGTTAAAATATCTGTTGGTTTTCTCCATTTGGACCTGACCTTTTAGCAGCTTCTGAAAGACTCAAATAACTTTTGGAAAGAGTTTGGGAAGAGTCTAAAGGCATATCTGCCCTCCCAGGCTGGTCTTATGTGAGAACCAGCTTTTACAGTACACAGCACCCACACTTTATTTGACCTCCTGCACAATGGCAGGAATATCCCCTTGGTTGAATTGCTGCCCTGTCACTCTCTAATTTGGAACAGGTTATAACATTTGTCTATCATATAGAATAGTATTGATTTGAAACCTAGCAATCAATAAGTTAATTTTGCCAAGGCAGTCATAACTTTGAACTATTGTTAAACAAATGGTTGTAAATTAAGGACAACATGTAGTCTCTTATATAGACAGATTTGCTGATCTTTAAAGTGCCACTCTTCTCAGATTTAGCTGATCTCACTCTTCATTCCATAGTAATTTATGTTTCCACCAATTACACTACACAGATAATTTTATTTTGTAGTACTAGCCATTCAGAATGATTTAAAATATTCCCTGGAAAGAATTGGTGAAAATCATTGCTTTTAATTTTGGCCATGGACATTATGCTGGCTTGTCTTAAAGCATTTTAGCATATGTTAATTCTCTAGTGCCAAGCAGTAATAATATCTATGTCTGCTATTAAAATCTTGACATTTATGACTTGGCACAAGTTTCAATTTAAATAGTGTCACAAAAGTATTATCCATATCATAATGAAAATGTACCTTCTGTGTTGACTGAAGATCAAATATTTTTAGATCAAATATCATGTATTCTCTTATTAAATATAATCCAGATCTGACTCAGCTGTTTTTAAGGCCTCAGCAGAAGAACACTTTAAGAGTATATAAAAGTTGAGCTTCTTTTTGAATTATCGTGGACTTTACATGTGTAGGTATGCAATTGATACTTTTTGAAATTCTCTACAGCTAGTCCTCAACTTACTGCCACAATTGAGTCCAAAAATCCCATTACAAAGTCGATCAGTGTGTCACGCCCTATTTTACAACCTTTTGCCATGTTTGTTAAGTGAATCACTACAGTTGTTAAGGGAACTGTGTGAGCGTTAAGCAAATCTGGCTTTCTCCCATTGACCTTGCTTGTCAGAAGCTCCCTAGGAATGTTGCAAATGACAATCCCAGGAAAGCTGCAACCATTGTGAAAATCTGTTAGTTGCCAAGCACTCAAAGTTTGATCATGTGACTATAGGGAACACTGCAATGGTCATAAGTGTGAGAACAGGTTATTATGACATTGTAACTTTGAACGGTCATTAAATGAATGGTTGTAAGTCAAGGACTACCTGTATATACTCCAGAAAAATGTTATAATTATTTGCTTTGTTTTTTTCACCAGTTTGGCTTGACCTGAATTATTGCTCAGTGTTTTCGTAAAAAAAATAAAATAAAATCAGAGAACTATTTAGGTGAGGATTTCAGCAGAAACGGAAATAATTATAAGCTTCCCAGCCCACACACCACACTTCCAATCTGGTTTTGATCTCTTGTATTTATTCTAGAGTAAAAAAAATGGATAGCCACTAGCCAGACCTTTTAAATAACATTTGATTGGCAAGAATCCTCCATAAATAAATTATTCTGATATACGGTCACAAGTGATTATGCTGAACTAGCTAAGCTTAGGTCTAAGATTTTACACTTAATTTTAGGGCTTGGCTCTAACATCAATCAAAGAAGCCAATACTTTTCTGGTCTTACAGTATTAGTGGATAGACAATATAGTTATGCTTTAAAAGAGGAAATTAACATACAGTATTAAAGCCATGGCAAACCAAGCATGTTTGGCATTTGTGGGAGGAGAGAGAATTTGCATTTGAAATGCTTTAACTTCTAGCATGCACTCATCAAGGTTATTTTTATTATGGGCGTGTTAGAGACAGGGCAAACCGAGTGGGTTTTCATTGCTGGTAGAGCAGATTTTGTTTAGAGCTGAACACTAAAATGTAGAAACGATAGCTATTAGTAACACAGTACAGCTGGGTTGAATCATTCTTTTTTCTCTCTAATGGCATTCGTAACTGCTCTAGGTTTTCAGGCATCCTTCACCCGCACTTACTTACTTTAGTGACTGATGCATTTCCATGGAAACCTTTACTAAAGACTCGGGGAAATGTGATGGTACAATGTGAAATGGAAGGATACCGACTATATTACTGAACCTTTAACTTGCATACGATAACTGATTTCCTGATTTACACTGATATTTTGATCTCGAAAAGTTCTTCTCACAACCCCTCAATATAATGGATTTAAAGATTTGAATGGCTGGGTTTTTTGTTTTGTTTTTTTTGCTTCTTATGGAGAGATTTCACAGTAGTAATGAGAAACAGTTCAATTTGAAAACTGGGGACTATGTATGTTTGTGATGGTGGAAATATACAACAGATGCAACTGAGATGGTTACATCCAAGTTAGAAATTATGGCTGAGAATTCAAGATTCAAGAAGAAAGTTCATTTTGGAGGTATTGTGTAACTTTGAAAACTTTTGAGTGTGTATACCTGCGTATGTGTAGTGTTGTCAGTATGAATAAATGTGAGAGGTGGTCTGAAATCAAATTGTAAGAATACTTTAGCGCCCTATGCCCGTCTGCTTATATAAATTATTAAATGATAATTCTCTTCCAACATACGTGTCTATTAGGAAAACTCATTAGTTTCAGAGAGTTCTCAAAAATACTGACGTATGTGATTGGATTAATCACTTCCAGTCTAAAGTACTATTGTAGAAAATAGGAAATGGGTGAATTCCTTTGTTGTCAGGATATGTTTACTTGCTTAAAATGGAGGACTTCTTCCTGTTTATGCTCATTTTTGTAGGAGATTGCTAATCATTACAATATAATCATAGAATGTATGTGTTTGAAGGTCCACTTTAACCCCCCTGCTCAGTGCAAGAACCCATTAGCCCATTTAGAACAGGTGGCTATCTAGTCCCAGTTTGAAAACTCCAACAAAAGGGAGTCGACCACAGTAGTGAGCAGATTGTTCCATTGCTTAATAGTTCTAAAAATTAGGAAATTCTTTCTAATACTCTGCCTGAATTTGTCTTCTTATATTTTCATGCAGTTGATTCTTGCCCTGCTCTCAGTTTCAGTACATTGCCTATAAATTCATTTGATGTTATAATTTTGAATGAGGATGTAGTCCATACCCATTAATGAATTAATGTAATGATTTTTTTCTTTTCTTTTATTTCTATTGTATTTATGAGATAAACTTGCTAGTTATTATTTCTAAATATTTTTCAGTTGTTTCTGAATTTTGCCATTAATTATGTCTTTCTCTATTTTATTATTATTAGTATTTTCTTAACAGTAATTTTTTTTAGACAAGAGAGGGTTTTGGAAATAGATACTGAGCCAGAAGTTAAAATCTTTTGTAAGGTATCCAACATATACTTTAAAATATTGGAAAAATAAGGCTTCAGCCTTATAAACACTCATCTAGAGATAAGCTCAATGATACTTTTATTAACTTATAAATAGATATGGGTCAGATTATTTATAAATTAGCATTAAGTTTAAGTTCAGTGATTCTAATGAAACAAATAATTGCTGTTGAAGAGGTAACTATATAGCTATGCAGCCCTTTTAAAACTAGGATATCTATTTAGTTGGATTCTAATTAGAATTGTGGATTTGTGGAGGGCAGACTTATATACTCTGTGCTATGCTAGTTTGATTTAAAAAGAGCTATTTGAAATATTCATTAAATATTTAATTATTAAAAGTTTATTATTTTTCTACCTTTCATTATTGCTTTGCATCAGTAACTAACCATTTTATTTTAAATGTTGCAATAGGTGTTATTGTAGTTTATAAAGTTCAGGAAATCTTTTCATCCCTTCCTCCAAGCATTAGCTTCCTATAATTTCCCAGAAACTGAAAATTGGGAGAGTTTGATGTCACTTTGCATTACTCTCTGCATTTGCACTTAGCAATGTATAGATTTGGAATCTTTATTTGGTTTAAAAATAGCGTGAAGAGAGGCAACAGCTATCTGTCCAATAGTTGCTCCATGTTTGGTACATGTCAATAAATCAATTTAAGACATTAGGAGTGATAAGAGCCGAACCAAGAAGTTCATTTTTAGGAGATTAGTTAAGTACAATCAGTGAAGTGTGATAACTACCTAATTTTATTATAGTTTGAAAGTACTCTAAATTAATGTTTGACTTCAATTCATTGGGGATTATGAAGTTGAAAACCAGGATACTGACAGAGTAAAGTTTGAGAGCTATGTTAAAATTTCCATATTTCACTTCTTGATATCCTAATTAGATGATTATAATTGTTACAAACTTAACAATGAGAAATATGAGTATAATAATAGCTATGAATAAAGAACTCTAATCCATATTCTGTTTGCCTTTGATATTTTAATTATTGCCCTTGCTCACACTGTGCCATTTTGCAGTGCTTAAACAGCTTAAAGTAAATGCTGGCATGAGCTCACTTGAAATTAATTAATAAATAATACATTAATAGCATAATAAATAAATTAATTGAAACACGCAGTTTGAAACATAATTGTTGAAGATAGTATGTAAGCATGAGTTGGTTACTTATCTAAGTGACCATGATATGAATATGGAAAATATATAAAGATTTAATTTTGAATTTATAAGCTTCATTCATTTTAATATCCAACAGAGGGCATTATTCTTTTGACTATCAATATCAGTGTCATATTCAAGTACCATTGAGTATACTGAATATAAAATTAAAGGACAAGTGATAGTGAAATGGTAGTTATTTACAATATTAATATGGATCTTATTTTTTGGCTTTTGGAGTTTTAATATGGAGATTACAGGAAAATACAGTTAATGTTGAGATTATCAGTTACTTTAAAAAACTATTTTTATAGAAGACAAATTTTCTACAAATTAGCAAATTACTTTTCTCTATAAATATCCAAACAAAAGGATGCCAAAATCACATCTGATATGTCTGTATCAAACTGCATACTGATTATATATCAATTTGAATTTCAGGTTAAAAATTCAAAGAGCAATAGGTGGTTTCCAAAGGAAGTCCCTTCTCTGTCCTCTTGGCATAATATTTACAAGACAACATTTTTCCAAATTGTTTATGTTGAGAGTATATATCATGGTTCCTACATGCTTTGAAAATAATTTTTAAAAAGGTAGATAAGGATATTCTGGAGAATGAGTGCAGCACCTCTTGAAAACAGACATGTTGGTTTTCAGGCAAATGAAGTGGTCTGGAAAAAAGACATAACTATTTTAAAGAAGTTCTGCAACTGTGCTCTTGTGTTTTTGGAAACATTGAAGCATACACAGTTCTAGAATATATAATACCAACATAAAATTGTCTTGCTTGTAGTGAGCAATATGATCTTGCCTTCCTTTTCTTCATCTCATGCGTCTGCCATATCTGCCCCAAAGGACATACAGTGACTATGTGTGGTAGAGAGAATTGGTTCTATCAATCATAGTTTGTGAATAGATATGCTTACAATTTATTTTATATGCGTCCTTGATTTCAGTATGGCTTCCTTTGTTCAGTGATACACATACACAGAGAATAGAAAAATTTGCTCATATATGAACCAGCATTTCATAGCATAAACCATGTTTCAGGTTTTGACACAATAAAGCAATATATGAATATCATGTTTGCTCTATATACCTATATTTTTATACATGAAATCATTTACATATGAAATCTAAAGAGGATTTAAGAAATTTCATGCTTGACATTCTGCTAATTCATTCTGTTATTATAAACAAATAATTTTATATATAAAATTAAGCTGTTATATATGTAGTTTCCAAAATACAATTTTATATATAAATATGTAAATGATTTCATATATGTATGTGTGTGTTTATGTGTGTGTGTATGTGTATATATGTATATAGAAAGGTGTGTTTGCATATATATATGTATGTATATGTGTGTATATATATACACACATATACATACATATATATATACACACACATATACTAGTAATAATGGTGAAGATTTGACTCTTGGGTGCATTTATCTCAAAACCAAAAATAACGTTGACCACCAAGAGAAGATTAAAATATTTAAAAGCATTTAAAACATTAAAAGCATTTAAAACATTCAAAATACAAGGCAACCAAGCTTTCGTCGGGCACTCCCGACATCATCAGGGTTGAAAAAAGGCGGTTAAGGGTGGAACTTATATGCAGCCCTCAAGTACCTGCATCCGGCTACGTGAACGTGTGATCGGACCCAGTTGCCTGTGCTCCTGCTCTCTGGATACATTCCTTTTACTTGTGTGTAAGCCCTTCACCTCCCCTCTCTGTTTCCCATCACACATCCCTTTGATACCTACGCCGAGGCCGGGGGGGCTTTCCCCCATGCCTCCACCACCAGTCATTCTCCCCGCACCCCCAACCATGCGTCCGGGATTCTTCTCTAATTCAGGGGTCTTACGGGGCTTTATAATCGGGTCACAGTCAATTCCTCCCCCCCTTTTTGCGACCGTATTAGTCAGGGCGTCTCTCCTCATACTGTTGTGTTGATATGTGTTGACACATATACATACATATATATACACACACATATACATATACATATATATATAATATACACACATACATACACACACACACACACCTCTCTATATATACATATATACACATACATATATATATGGAACAAAAACACATGCCTGGAAAAAACCTAATTTTAAACATTTGCCTATGTTTTTGATAGAAAGAACAATTAAAATTAATAATTCCCATATCTCCATCACAGGTTGGTATTCTATTGCCCATCTGTTGTGGTTGTTAATTAATAATTTTTCTATGTTCTTAACAAATGTTACTCTCACAATTCTGTGTGTGTGATGTGTATGTGTGCGCACGCGCACATACATATATTCTTATAGTTCTATCTGTATATAATTAAGAACCAAAACACAATAATTTTACTCTTTGAATTTGTCCTGTTCATTTTTTTCCCAAATAATTCTCACACACATGGAGCCAAAAATAATAAAGGTCATGATATAATTCCAACAACTATTGATTTTGTAGTTATTATAATTTTGTAATTTATAGATTCAATATTTGCAAACCACTAAATTTTGCCTATAAGTCTGGCAACATATCTAATCAAATATAGCCCACAATAGTTTCCTTGGTGACGAGTATATAGCTGCTAAAATAGACTACAGTTTAAAGAGTAGAAACAAAAAAGCAAATAATCCAGTGTTCCTGTTTTCTTAAATGTTGCCATAAATTATACAGATTTGACTATTTTTGATGCAGATTTTCTACAAACACCATTTTTCTGGAATTGTTAATTGACTGACCTCAGTGTGTGATTAACAAGAAATGAGCTTTTAAAAAATGTTGTGAATCCTCTATAGACACTAAGTTGTTATCTTCCGCATGAAGTATTGTGTTCTGAATCTCACAGTTCTTTAAGAAATGCCCAAACTGCTGCTGAGAAAGGGGAAGGTATACTGAAGAAAAGAGCGTATCAGTCTTGGTTGTAGATTGTTTTAATAAGAACATTCCAGCTTTCCAAATGGGTTGAACTCCAACTTCTATAATCACTACCTGACATGATAAAAGCCAAGTCATTAGGTTGCGGTATTAAATTGTGTTCTTTTTACAGCCTATTAAGAGAGAACCTATTATTATTTATCTGATTTACATCCTAGTGGACAGAATTACATTCACTTAATAAAATGTATGATATTTCTGCTTTGTTCTTTTTAAAGATGTGTTTAGTTCTTCTGTCTCTTTAAGGCCTCTGGCTAAAAACTGATTATTGATTATTATATGGAATATAAGTACATTTACAGTATATTTATACCTTTTTCTCACTGAGTCCTCCTTTTATTGGGAAAGATTATATATTTTTCTCTCTATTGAATAAAAGAAACCTCCCACTTTATGATGATCCTAAACAATATATATACCTTGCCCTTTGGATTATCTTGCTTCTCCCAGTAATTTATATTTCCTGTAAATGCACTTAGATGTTTAAATTACTTTAATACAATTTTGTTTGCTTTGCAAACCTTTTGAGAGCTGACATGGTATAAAGCCTGTCACTTGCACATTTTGTGTTTCCTTCCACCCACTTTCAGTACAATAATAGAACTCTGAGAACATACCTATAGAAACCAATTTGTCCCTACAGCTGACTTTTCTAAAGAATCTATAATTTTGGAGTTTACAGGCACTGTCAGAGAGAATATGCTGGTTTTTTTAAAAACAAAAATATTCACCTGAAAAATTAGCCTTAATGTTTTCCTTGCATTATAACAACTCATGGCAAACTCCACTATAATCAATTCAGAATTACCTTGGCATGTGCTTTCTTCATGAACTCTCCCCTCTTCCTCTCCCCAGCCTTCACTCCAAAAGTCTTCCTTGGGAGTTTTCTCCTTGCTCGCAATGACACAGAACGTATGCGTAGAGGCAATTTTTCAGAATGTCTTATTTCAACTGATTCTAAATATTTCAATTTTTTAAAATACCTTTATTAAATTTTATAACAAAAAAAATAAAAGCTAACAAGAACTAGTAATCAAGAAAGAGAAGAGAAAAAAGAATAAAGAGAGAGAGAGCAGAATGCAGTAAAATAAAGAAAAATAGAAATATAAAAAAGGAGTGACTTATACATGAAGCCAGTGCTTTTTTTTCTAAAAAAAAAAAAAAAAAAGGTGCCGGAACTCACACACGTCATACAACCCGCCTTGCTTATTCTACAAGGTTCCATCCAAAAAAGGTGCCGGGACTCCGTTCTAGGCGTTCTATGAGAAAAAAAAGCCCTGCATGAAACTCTTACTCTACAGTAACAGCATAACATCATGTTTATTTTATTTATTTATTTTTAATTTTTATTTTTCCTTTTTTTTTTACAAACAAACATAGTACACAATACATTTTTTCTTTTTCCTTAACAATACTATGTCCTATATCTCTTAATAATAATAATAATAATAATAATAAATTTAATTTATATGCCGCCCTTCTCCCAACGGGACTCAGGGCGGCGCACAACATATTTAAAAAACAAAACATAAATACATTCCCCCCCGATAAAACCGAATTAAATCAAATTTTAAAGTTGTGTCTCTGTCAAATTGTTAAAAGATAAACCCCAAATAAAATCCTCCCTAG
>NW_015386725.1:310166-319911 GCF_001527695.2 Protobothrops mucrosquamatus | reverse complement strand
ACGTCCTCGGGCGAAACAGAGTCAAACTCCTCCCATTCAACCGTCTCAAGGCCTGCTTCTGTCTCCTCCCCCTGGGCCGACCAGTCGGAGTCCAAGCCTTCTCGGATCCGCGCGACTTTGTCATGCAGATATTGAGCGAAATCCTCGGCCCTCCCCTCCAGGGGGTCCCCTCCCCCCCCCAATTGAAGGAGGGAGCGGGCCACCCTGAAGAGGGCGGCCGGGCGACTATCTGATGACGCGATGAGTGAGGAATAGTAGTTAGTCCTAGCCACTCTCATCGCCACTAGGTAGGATCTAACATGTATCCTTACCTGTGTTCGCGCGGATTCGGTTCGGCTGGCCCTCCAACATCTCTCCTCATACATTTCTATTCCGCAATTCTAGCCAGTTATAATACATGTCTCATACCTCATAAAATTCTGTAGCTTCTTTGTCTTTTATTTCTAAGGAAAGTTTGTTCATCTCAGCACAGTCTAATATCTTACCTACAATCATTGCATTTGTTGGTATGTTCTCCCTTTTCCAACATTGTGCATATGCAATGCGTGCTGCAGTTATAATATGTATAATGATGTATTGGAGTCGTTTCTCTATTTTTGGGTTAATTATGCCTAATAAAAATATTTCAGGTTTGAGTTCAATTTGTTGTTTTGTTATTTTCTGTAACCATCTTCTTATCTGCTCCCAATAGGTCTTTGCTTTGGGGCATTGCCACCACATATGATAAAATGTTCCTTCTTTGTTTTTACATTTCCAACAATCCGGATTCATATTTTTGTATATTTTAGCCAATCTCGCCGATGCTAAATGCCATCTGTAGAACATTTTGTATTGGTTTTCCTTGTATGCAGTTGACAACGTTAATTTGTATATTAGTATTAACAATCATCAAATTTACATATATACTGTATAATTTCATTTTTATCTGTTTCACAGAAAAAGTCCAAAACGGGTTTCCAATTAGCATTAAAATTAATCAGTGTACTTTCTCTAATCAAGGTTATCAATTTTGTCATCCCAGTCAACTCCACCAACTTTACCAACCATTCTTCCATTATCAAATCTTTCCACGATATAAAAGTCTTGCCATTATCGTATATAAGAATAGGGTTCCATGCAATTTTTCCAATTGCTTTTTCATCAGCTCCAACAAAAATGTCTGTAGTCTCAATTGTATATTGATCTTCAAAAATTCTCTGAATTAATATATGTATTTGAGTCCAGAATCCTAAAGGTGCTTTTTCACGAGGAAACTGGACTTTCTTGTTTTTCTTTGAAGACGTTTTGCTTCTCATCCAAGAAGCTTCTTCAGCTCTGACAGGATGGTGGGGAATGGAATGGCTTGATTCCCTACCATGCAGTCAGAGTTGAAGAAGCTTCTTGAATGAGAAGCAAAACGTCTTTAAAGAAAAACAAGAAAGTCCAGTTGCCTCATGAAAAAGCACCTTTGGGATAACTATGACCTGGGTGACTGAGAATCTCCATAGACATTGAGTCCAGAATATTTTTTACAAGTCTTTAATGCCTGTACTTTACTTATTTTATTTTCCACAAAATACATTTAAAAATCCCCTTCAGTTTCTCTCATTTGTATAATATTAGATTTCAGCTAATGATGATGCTAAGGATGATGCATTTCTATTGCATACTTGTAATTTATAAACGAGCATCAAATTCTTTAACGAATCATAAAGGCTGAAAAAATGTATTCTTCCTTGAACATGTAGAGACAAGAAGCATTAAGTCTTTAATTTAGTCTCTTTTATTTATGATGCTGTGGGTCATAAAGAGCGTCCAGAATTTGGACTGAAAATATATTTGGAAACAGACAAAAATGACTTTAGAAAGTGTGGGGGGGTGTACCTTGGATCTTCTGTAGTTTTTTTCATTTAGCAGATTTTTGCACATAAGCCTACAAGCAACATGTTCAACCCAAACACTGACAGAGTTGATAGAATATACTGAAATGTTATTGCTAGATAAATTGCCAATATGTAGATTATAGTTAAAGCTTCAAGAGTGTTGTATCTGTTATGAGCCAAACCTACAATTCAAGCTTTTAAAAAATTACCCAGATAGTTTGAGAAGTTAGTAAAGTTATATGGTTCTTTCTAAAGCATATCACTTTTGGTAATGCTTAATTTTAACATATTTTTGGAAATTATATTATATCTTTGTGGGATAAATATGTAGTTTTCATGGGGTGATTAGCCCATAGCCCAAAGGTTCTGCGGGCCTGATCTACAACTAAAATTCTTATTGTATTTTTTTGTATACACACGTTGTAAATAAGAATCTAGTATCAGTAAATGTTGAAACTAAGTCCTGGTTATTTATAGTAATCATTGACCCATTTCAGGTTAATTTAAAAGAGCATTTGGTTATCTTTCTGGACATGGAATATGTTTAAAAAGAATAATCTATCTTCATTTTAAACAGAAACTCGAGCAGATAGAACAAAGAAATTGTTTAGACATTATACTGTTGGATCATATGACGGCATTGATGCTTCAAGGTAAGATGCTTTTATTTCATAATGTAAATTGTATATTTTTTCAATACTTAAAAAGTAAACATACAGTATGTAGACTTGATCTTCAAAACTCTAAAAGCAGTATGTGTTTTTCACTTCCCATTTATAAACCCATTTATTGGTTACATGGCATCTTTTGCTAGGATAGAGAATAGCCAAATGTCTTCCCAGAGTGAACAAAGGATGATGCCATCACAACCTGTTTCAATACATTTTAATAGTCCATAGTTTCTCTTGCTTCAGCTGGCCAGCTAATTTATCCACAGATAAATTCTTGGAGTTCTTTTATAAATGAAATTTAATAATTGCCTATAGATAGTCCTTATGATTGTTGAAGTGTAGAACCTACATTATTTATCTAATCAAGAATACCTTCAAAAATTATTCCTCTTTTTTTCTCCTTCCCATCAGTTCCTGTTTCTGGAGTTACATCCTAATGCTACATAATATATCACATTTTAATACAGTTTTGGAAAATTTGTTTTGGGGCATTCTGTTAATTCTTATCTAAAATGCTGGCTTGCTGCTTTTTGTACTTCCTATACTTATCTTTGAATTGCGGTAATCTTGTATGACAGTAGTCCCCAATCTTTCTGGCACTAAGGACTGGTTTTGTGGAAGGCCATTTTTCCACGGACTAGGAGGGATGCTTTTATGCGCAACATAGATCCCATGCATGCCCAGAGAAGCTTTCCTTGCTCACCTGCCGCTTGTGCAGGTCCATGGCCTGGGAGTTGGGGACTCCTGTTATAAGACATATTCAAGAATAGAATATGAACTGGTTTTGAAGAGATAGCATGAAGAAAGAGGTATACAATTTTAGGGTGCTTGTGGATTTGCAATTGGTTGCAGCCAGAAATACTTTTACCCATTCCTGGTAATATCCAATCTAATTTCATTCAGATTTGATTATGGTCAGATACCCTTGAAGAATCTTCAGAAACTACAACCCCTATTCCCAAGTGAGGGTCACATTACACAGGTCCTGTAATGTACTGATTGCCAGTTTGTTTCTGAGCATAATTCAAAGTGTTGGTGAATAGATAAGTTGGATTTTTTTTTAAAAAAAAATTCTATCTAGGAGCTAGCATCTTTCTATTGATATTCTGCCAATCTTTCAAGCCGTTTCTTTTTAGGAAATCATTCTTTAAATGGCCTTATCCTGGAGAAGGTCTATGTGATTGCGAGCAGTGGATACCAATTCCACGAGATATAATCAATTTTTGGGTGTAAAATTAAGATTGTATACCCCACCTTTATCATTTTTATTAAGTATTTTGTAATAGCTTTTAGAATTGCTTTTGCTTTTCTCCTTTAAACATTCTGTACTGATTCATTTAAGGTTAGAAATCTCTATAAAAATAGAAATTTCTAGCTTAAGTATTTATACATAGATTTCAGTGAATTGCACACATGTTAATGGAGCTGTTTTAATAACCTGCCATTTATCTAAAGTTATAACTGCATGTGCAATTCAGTTTCAATGTGTAACTTCCATGCATAATTTGTTCAAAGCAGATGGATTGTATCTGAAGTGTTGTTCTCTTTCTTCAGTAATATTAGCATGTATATGCACACTTGGAAAGGGGAATACATTTTGCATATTTTATATAAATATAAAAAATCTAGCAAATTGTTTACTCTGAAACTATTTTAGAGCAGTTTGAAACTAGTATGGTGTGCAATAGAATGGCAGGGTATTTCTTTGGTAAGTACAGCATGATATACACAGGAGAAAATAATAGCGAGCATAGATAATATGTTGGCAGCATTTTAATTAGAATAAAGTCAATAATTGATGGCCCTTCAAATGTTACAGCTGCCAGTTTCTATTCAGTCATGCTGTCTCAGCTGCTGAGAATTATGGTTCAGCTACATCTTGAAAGGTAAAGTTTCCCAGCCTCTGACTTAGTGGAAGGTTAGACTGAGTTCCATGCTTTTCCATCCCTTTCCCATATCTTTGGACCCGGTTTTAGGGGTGCAAAGGATGGACCATGATGGAGCAGATTAGCCTACTTGCTGACATTAAATGTCACTAGGTATTTGTCTATATCAGGGGTGTCAAACTCGCAACGTCACATGATGTGTCGCGACATATTGTGACTTTTTTGCCATTGCCGGCACTGGAGTGGGCGTAGTTTCGCTATGATGCATCCGGCCCACGGGCCGGCAGTTTGACACCCCTGGTCTATATGCACATAGTTTTGGATATATCTTATCCTTAAAGGAACAGAATAGAAATGGCAAAAAATATTTGGAAATGAATGGAAGAAGTTGACCAGTATAGATAATGGTGGGGTGAATGGTCTAGTACAGTTAGTTCTTGGTTACTAACTATCTCATTTAGTAACAGTTCAAAATTATGACAGTGTGAAAAAAAGTTTTACAACCAATACTTGCATTTGCATCCACGGCAGCATTTCACATTAATGTGATCACCATTGGGGCACTTCATATCTGACAGGTATTTTTGACAAGTTGCCACATCCATTAATTTCAAGCTTCCCAACTAGCTTGTGAGAAGCAGAGTTAATGGAGAATCAACAAATCATGGTTTGTATGATGCCTCCCTTAATGACCATGATGATTTGCTTAAGAACTGAATGAGAAGTGACATCATAAATCTGTCATGGTCACCTGATTTTTCACTTAGTGACCACAATGTTTAGTGATGGCATTACTGATCCCAATTATGGTTGCTGAGCAAAAAATACTTATACAGTCAGGGATATCAGAAGGCAAGAAAAAAAATAAAAGGAGAGATAAAATAGAAAACAGAACATCTGTAGAGCTTCAAAATGAGAGCCAGTTGGCTAGAAACTGGGAGATTGTGAGTTCTAGTCCTGCTTGGGGCATGATGCCAGCTGGGTGACCTTGGGTCAGTCATTCTTGGACCTAGGAAGGAGGCAACGGCAAACCAGTTGTGAAAAACTTTGGCAGGAAAACTTCCAGGACTTGTCCAGGCAATTAGACCCAATTACATGGAAGAAAACAAAAGAACTTAAAATGTGTCCACATTAAAAACCTTATTTAAAAATTAAAGGAAACATATTTAATAAAGGAAGGGGGAACAGCTATGTTTTTTTAAATTAATGATAAATTTAATAAATAAATAAAATGCAACGGAGTGATTGAGCTGATGAAATATATAAAAAGTGCACTCAAAGATTCTTACATCTCTTGATTCTGTTTCTGTTTTAACTATCTCTGGAGTATTTAAATAATAATAGCTCATAATTCACTTCATATAATTTTAAGGAATAAGCAAAATATGATTGACTACAGTTCCTTGGGCACCAACGATTATATAAAACAGAATTCAAAATAAAGATACACTTAACACATGTCAAAATGATACTCACTTGGCTTTTTGCTACACACAATAGAGTTTAAAGTACATTATAGGTTAAATAACTAGCAATTTTATTGTTCCAGACACACTTCTTTCAAGCTCATATTCAAATAACATATTTTCTATGTTTCTTTTTCTTCTCTTTCATGTGACAACATAATATTAACATGATTGCAACCTGCCTTCCAAAACTCTGCAGTGAAATTTTGAAAATTGAATAAAACTACATAGGAATATTGAAGTAATATAGAAAAGGGAAGAAATGAAGGGTCAAAATAATTCTACCACATAGTAAGGTTTAAATTTTTATAAAACAATTAACAACTAGGATAATTTGCAGTATATTTACTGATTCTCGATATCTCATCCTTTCATAAGGAACTGAGAAAAAAAGGGGAAGACAAATATTGGTACATGAGGACCACTATATAGGATCAGCCACATGACATTTTAATCCAGCATCTTATTCTTATACTTTCTGTCAAAATCTCTATGGGAAGCCCACAAATAGAAAAATAAAATGACTATGATACTCTGTGATACTGTGAAATTCATTTTCCCTTCCCATTCATGTCATTTTCAGTGCTAAAAAGTTATATACAGTATATATAAGTATGTAGCTTATAGCAAAATAAAAAAAAATAAAAAATCTAAGGGACTGGTTTGGACAAAACTCAGCAGCACTTTTTCGTGCGGCTGCTGATAAAAACAGGATCGCCAACATGATCGCCAACGTCTGATAATGGATATGGCACAAGAAGAAGAAGAAAGAAGCCTATAGCAAAGACATCATCGTTGACGTGGGACTTATCTGCTAAAGCAGGCATGTCAAACTGCCGGCCCAAGGGCCGGATGCATCACACCGAAACCGCGCTCGCCCCATTGCCAGCAATGGGGAAAAATTCGCGATATATCGTGCGACGTCATGTGACGTCATGAGTTTGACATGCCTGTGCTAAGGTGTTAGCATTAGCTTCCAATTTGTTGATTTTGTAGTGTGTGAACCATCCCAAGGTAGCCATTTCTTTGATCTTAAGCTAACAGATTTTCTGAAAACTGAAATGTGTTCTTTAGAGAATCATTTTATTAAGACTCCCCAATGCATTGTCTCTACTTCTTTTAATAGTGGTAGTCGAACAAAAATAATACAATGAATAGAGAAAACCTATGTATTATAAAAAGGTAGATATCATAAAGTAACCCCAATTTTCCTTCAGTTTTATCACTTTCAAATAATTCCTAGGAGCCAAGTCTGATTTGCCATTGCCTGAAACTATTAGCTATGTTGTAGGTTGAAGCTGAACCTACAATTCTCCCTCAGTTTTCTAATCCTCACTAAATTGTCACATTCATTCTTTCCAGGTGTCTAAACTGCACTGTAAAGGTTTTGTAATAATAGAAACATCATACTGAGCAAATGAATAGAATCTGGATTTCAGATGGTTGTTCATACAGCAATCACCACACCTGTAGCAGTTACTAGAATAGACGTATTAGTTACAATCCATGGGATTAAATATGAAGCAAAATGACCCTCCTTTTCCCTCTTGGGAGCTGCCTGAATACATTTGGTTAGCTATTGGGTGACATAGATTGGTGTACTAAGCTATCACTAGTCTCTACTAGCAAGGATTTTTTTTCAAAGTTTTATACATGAAATACATTATATTTTATTTTGGGATAATTTTTAACAGCAGAAATGAAATATGTGATGATCCCAATGCAAATACCTGCTTAAAATTAATACATATCAAGGTATACAATTATTTAATTTGCTTTATTGGCAGAGCATGGGAGAAGGAAACCAGTAGTAGTAAAATGTTGCAGGTATTCCTCATTTGTGGACTGCATTCAAAGTTACAAAGGTGATGAAAAAGGAGATTTTTCAGCAACTGCAGCATTCCCGCAGTCATGTGATCACAATTTGGGTGCTTGGCAACTGGCACACATTTATGGCAATTGCAGCATCCTGCAGTCATATGTGATTGCCATTTGTGGCTTTCAGAACCAGCTTCTGCCAAGCAAAGTCAGTGAGGAAGTTTGCAGGAAATTGCACTTATGTGACATTAGGTCATTAAGTGACATCAACTGGAATTGATGTAATAAATCAGGTATGATCACATGTTTCATTTTATGACTCCAGCACTGGAGTTGCTGGTCCCAATTGTGGTTGGTAAGTGAGGAATATCTGTTTCTGATATAAAACTATAGAACTTACCTTCAGTTTTAAATGTCTCACTATTCCAAGTATACTAAAGCCAATCCTATTCTTTTCAAGTTCTATACATGAAAAAATAGAAACAAGAATTCTAGATTACTGGCAATAGCTTTAAAGTTGGACATATTAAGAAGGGAAGGTAAACTACTTAAAAAAGAAAAATCAGTGGACCAGGGGCATCAAAATTTAGCCCTGTAAGTTGAAACAAAGGATGTTGCAAGCAGAATAATGATGTGTATTTGGTTCGAAGAGAAGAATGCTGAAATAATCCTAATCCTGTAGGCAAAGGGGGTAGGGTGCATTAAGACAAATGTTTAAAATAGTATTAAGACTATTAACATATGCTAAAATGAAATTAATGTAATAAAAGATAAAACATGGCAAAACTGAAATACCTTACCTTCCTATCTGACTCTAGATGCCTTCAACTTTCAGGTGCTTCAAATACATACACACAGAGAGAGAGAGAGAGAGAGAGAGACAGACAGACAGACAGACAGACAGACAGACAGACAGACAGACAGACAGACTAGATCAGGGGTGTCAAACTGCGATATGTTGGGACACGTCACATGATGTGGCGAGTTTGACACTCGTGGACTAGATCATCTAATCCAACTTCCCGTGCATTGTAGGAATCGACTACTACAACATGATTAGTTGGATTTCCAGCTAAGAATAAGCCTGCCTAAGACTTCCAAGTTTTGTTTTTGGATTTTTTTTTTCTGCAGTGAACTCTTCTGGCTTAGAAATATGATTAAATCTTCTTCCATACATAATATGTTGGAGGTCTTTACACAGATCTTTCATAATAGTCAAATATAGGGACTATGAAAACCATTTAAAACTTTTATCTTATGAACCTGTAAATTCTTCATCATTAATTTGGAAGTATGCTTCAGATGGTTGTTTTGCTGAATGATCCAACTTTTCTCCAGCACTGGAGATGGAGGATCCACCCATGGGTAGTAGACTGTATTCCTGCCCAATCAGATTAAGTCAGCCAAAGTTGCCACGCCCGTCCTGGACCCTAGATTCCAGTCTTGACTTAATCTTGCCCATGGACGGACGTGTAACTCTGGCTCTCAGGCAGGTATAGTCTGGACTTTGGGTGAATCCTCCACCTTCTTTAGCTATTTAGTTTAAATCAACAATCTTGGATAAGCTGTTAGAAAATATTGGCTTAACCAAGTCTCCAATTGGGAGTAGGAAATTGGTTACTGAAGAGAAGGGGCTCCTTCTTCCTTTTCCCCCTCCCAGGACTGACAGGGTAGAAGGGGATCCTTCTTATCCCTCTCACCTCCAGCATCCATTGGATCCGTTCTCACTGGAGCTCGCGGCTGCGGCCCGGTGATGAACGGAGAGTAAAAGATTTTCCTTACAGGCCCGTTTTGAGGCGATTCACACTCAGGGCCTCCCCGCTCGGCTTCCCTGCTGAGGAGACGCGCGCGCGCCTCACACCGCTCGGGCCGTTTGGCCTTCAAACGGCCGGGGAAACAGCACGAGTGTCGAGGGAGACCTGCTGGCTTGACGAGCAGACGAACGGCCGTTCGTCCCTCATTTGCATTTTAGGCGCGCCGGCGGGGGTTCCCTCGATCGTCGGAGCTGTTTTCCTCAGGCCTTGCAGCTCTCCTGGGGCTGA
>NW_015386725.1:271479-306071 GCF_001527695.2 Protobothrops mucrosquamatus | reverse complement strand
ATAGTTTAGTTTTCTGAGCCAGTACGTCCTATGTCAGTCAATGGCTTCGCTCGCGTCAAGACTGGAATCTAGGGTCCAGGACGGGCGTGGCAACTTTGGCTGACTTAATCTGATTGGGCAGGAATACAGTCTACTACCCATGGGTGGATCCTCCATCTCCGTGCTGAGAAAAGGCGTTCAGGTAAGACAACGCCCCTTCCATTTCAATTTCTAGGGACATTAGCTTCTTAGATATGTTGATATTTAATTGAATCCTTTCTGTCTTCCACCTGCACAGTATTTTCTATGCCTCTTGCTCTCATATAATCCTAATGTATAATGGAGCCACCCTGAATGGCAATGTTATCGTTGTGGAGCCAACAAGGTCAGCTGTAGGCATAAGCTGAGTAGATACTGGCCCAGTGCAAGACCCAGAACGGCCCACCGGAAGTGCTTCCGGTGTCCATGCACTTGGGTCTCCAAGGCCCAGGCCCAGAAGCAGCGTCCACATATAGAATCGGTTGTTCACATATTTGAATCCCATCACTAGGTAGCACCATTCAGCAGAGTGGCCTAGGGATGCCATATGCCCTTGAGCTGGCATTGCAACTTAAGATAGCAATTGCATTTAGATTTATATACTGCTTTACAGTGCTTTAGCTTTTACTGTTATGGTAAGCAAAGTGGTTTTCTGAAAACTGAATGTGATGCTGGAAAACTCACTTTAGTTAAAATTCTCAATGTTTTTCTGTTGTTTGTTTTTTAGAATAGTGGAAATTAAAGGGATGATAAAGGGAATGGACTCAGGTTTTACATAATGCGTTTTCATCAGCCCATATGATTATAAAGTAACATTAGTTTATACATTTTTTTTACTTTCAAATAATAAATCCCTAGGAATTAAATCTAATTACCTAGTAAATGTTTAAACCTTTTTTCTCAAAATACATCTTGTGTGGCTGTGGCCATTCATTTCAGATTTATCAAGGTTTCTTTTCCCTACTTTAAACAATGATACTTTTTCTGTCTGTCTGTATCTCTGTCTATCCTTCTGACAATCGCATGATAAGGATAGATAAGCAAGTCCAAGTCATTTAAAGATCATTGTATAAGAAACACTGTACTATGGACAGTTATACTAGCATTAGCTAAACCATTTAGCAAGATCTTTGCATTTATCTATGGAATCTATTTCAAAGATCTGACAACTTTAGGAACTGTTTTCGCAAAGATTTTTCTTGGTCTTCTTCCTCTTCCCCTGATTTTGACAATTATGTGTAACTTCTGTTATCCTTTAGAACAGCGGTTCTCAACCTATGGGTCGTGACCCCATTTGGGGTCGATTGACCATTTCACGGGGGTCGCCAAGCAAGGCTGTCCGCCATTTTTTTTGTCTGCCATTTTTTTGTCCGCCATTTTTTCCCCCTTTTACGGCGGGTGCCTTACCTCCCTTGGGCTGGGCCAGCTGGTGGTCGGCCTGCTCCGTCTCTGCCGCTTGCCAGCTACGCCTCGGCCGGCGCATGCACGGCGTTCCCGGGCAGGGAAAGTCCTCGACTTACGACCGGTTGGGTAGTCCTCAACTTATGACCGGTTTAGTCCTCGACTTACGACTGGTTTAGTCCTCGACTTACGACCGGTTTAGTCCTCGACTTACAACCGGTTGGGGGTCGCGGCATTAAAAAGGTTGAGAACCACTGCTTTAGAATAAGTCTTAGAATTGAAAATGCATGCAGGAAATGTTTAAAGATTTCTTAATAGCCTTCCCCTGCTTTGAAAAAAGGAAGTGTCTTTTTTGTGTATTCCGTTCGTTGGCAATTGACGAAGACACATGGTGAACGAACAAGCTCTTTATTTCTCTTCTCCTACAACCAAGCAAGCAGTAAAAGGCACGCAGGCCTTTTATAGGGCCCTAAACCCAGACAGTGTTAACCAATAGGAACTGGCTGTTTTCGCGCCTTGCGCATGCGCACAGGGCTGGCGCCGACCAGTCTGGTCCCGGGCAGCTTTTGGTTTGCCCGGGACCGTTTGCAACATTTCTGAGCTTGCTCACTACTCCAGCAGTCTCAGGACACAACAGTCTTAATTTTCAGTTGCTCAGACAGCTGCTTAGAAGAGGCCACAGTTGTTGATAGCATTTGCTTGTTTGTTTGAGCTTGTGCGCTGTTAACTCTGACTAACTTACACAACATATTCCATAAAATAAAGTTAAAAATATACATAAAAATCAAGCAAGTACCAGACAGCTCACAATTCTTGATTGCCAGAGACAATAAAACTCAAAACAGAACACCACATTCCAAGAGAAAATATCTGTCCCCAAGGTCCATTGGAAGAATCAGTGGGTTTTAATTGCCCTTCCAGAGACTCTTATTGGAATCATATGGATCTCAGGAGGAAATGCCATTCTAAGGAAGGAAATGGAAGGGGGGGGGGAGGAAGAGCAGTTTAAAAGGACTACCTCCAAGGTTCCCAAAGGCGACATTCCCTAAGTAAAGGGACTTAAAAGGACTTCTTATTGTATAGACCAGGGGTAGTTAACCTTGGCTCTTTTATGACTCGTGGACTTCAACTCCCGGAATTCCTGAGCCAGATAAGTTGGTTCAGGAATTCTGGGAATTGAAGTCCACGAATCATAAAAGAGCCAAGGTTGACTACCCCTGGTATAGACAGAAAATTGGAAGAAGGTCCAGATCCTGAGCCATGCAGGACATTAAAGGTGACAGCCAGTAGTCTGATTTGCACCCTAACTGTGCAACTTTAAAAGCATACTTAATATTCTTGCACTTCTTTACATATTAAAACTTCATTACATATTAAAATTAAGAAAATTAAGAAAACAAGTGAATATGAAGGATGGTAATGGGCAGTAGGAATAAATCTGAGGAACAAGAGGAACTGTTGCAACCAATGCAATGTTGAGATAAATTAAATCTAGTTCAGGGCAGATGGGTAATTTGAGAAGACATTTCAAACAAGATCCTCCCTTGTTCTCATGAAAATAAATGGAGGAGGGAGGAGGGAAGTACATTTAGACTTCTGTTACTGTAATCTTGAATTGGAATCTAGGAAGAGTCTGTTTAATGTAATGGCTAAGGTACTAACTAGATTAGAAACTAGGAGACCACGAGTTCTAGCTCTGCTGTAGACATGAAGCCAGGGAGGAGGCAATGGCAAGCCACTTCTGAAAAACCTTGCCAGGAAAACTGCAGGGACTTGTCAAGGCAGTCACCAGAAATCCAAAACTCAGAAGTTTTTTAAAAATGGAATTGAAGCCCAATTTGACCTAGTTAGGTTCTTATAGAAATTTCTTTGATTTTCACAAATATTTCATGAATAATCCCAGCCACTATGACTATGATTATCAAAAATATATTCTCTTTTTGTGTGATTCATGAAATCAAATCAAAAAGGACCTTTTGCCCTGCTTTGCCCACTCTTGGAAGCACTTCTGGTACTGTAGTTCAGCTGATTCTCTTCTTCTGTACTTAAAATTAAAACCTTTCTTTTTGAAGGCATTAAATACTTAATGATCTGTGGGTGCTGATTTATGTTAGCATCTAAATGTTTTCTGTATCTTGATAATGAATTGCAAGCCATGGAGCTGATGGTTATGGTTGGCTGCAAAGTGGGATGGAAACAGATTTTTTTAAAAAAACTTACATGACCCAGTTATTTATATGAACAGTAAGAGAGTATGTGAACCTCAGTCCTTAGGGAAACAATTGTGCCATTTTTCAGTATCTGCTTTTTTTTTCCCCTTCAGGCCGTTTTCCTCTTAGAACAGGGGTGGAAACCTGTATTCTATGGGTCACATGCGGGTTCCAAACTCCCCTTTTGTTTCTTTTTTGTAATCGCCAGATTGAAAATAGGCTATTCATTTTCCTGTCATTTTGTGGCTGGGAATGCACAAAAACTGTAGTTTAAGTCTTAAAATAGACTTATCAAAGTTAAAAGAGAGAGAGAGACTCCACCCCAAAATCCTCCACCTCCAGAAAAATCTGCCCCTGCTCATTTTGCATAATAGCTATAGTTATTTCAGCCCTCAGTCCCCCCCTCCCGTTCGTTAATATGGTTCTCAGTTTGTACATCCCTTTCCTAGAATTTAGCCTGGAAATGGCTGGTATAATTAGGACTCTTTCCTGTTTAATATTGCTTGACAATTCCTACATTGCTCACAGTACTACTTTGCTGCTTGCATATGACTAAGTATGGTGCTTTTCAGCTAGTCAAGTATTTCGGAGATCTTTTAGACTGTTTCATTCAAATGTCATAGATGTGTGCTTGCAAGAATCCCATTTGTTGTGCATCGTGTTCCTTTATTTGTAGGGTATATATTTCTTTTGTTCTCATATTGTGGGTGTTTCACATCTTGCTTTGCAGTTGAGTAAAAAAAATATTCAGCGGAGAATCCATAAATAGCCTAGTAAAGATGGCAGTCCTCTTACTAGATATGTATATAGAATTCATTTTGATTTTGACTATTATTTGTTTGGAGGAAAGAGAGAATAATATTGTCCAAAGAGTATTTTACAAGCATGTAATAGCTTCTAAATTTATATCATATGTCCAATATTCCAATATACTCTTTCTGGAGTACAGAAAAGAGCAACAAAGATGATTAGACGACTGGAGACTAAAACATATGAAGAACAGTTGCAGGAATTGGATGTATCTAGTTTAATTAAAAGACGGACTGAGATGACATGATAGCAGTGTTCCAATAACTAAGACGCTGCCACAAAGAAGGGGGTCAAGCTATTTTCTAAAGCACCTGAAGACAAGATGAGAAGCAATAGATGGAAATTAATCAAGGAAAGAAGTAACCTAAAACTAAGAACTTTCCTGAAACTGAGAATAATTAATGAATGAAACAATTTGCCTCCAGAAGTTGTGGATGCTCCAACAGTTTTTAAGAAGAGATTGGACAACCATTTGTCTGAAATGCTATAGGGCAGTGTTTCTCAACCTTGACAATTTTAAGGCATGTGGACTTCAACTCCCAGAATTCCACAGCCAGCATTGCTGGCTGTGGAATTCTGGGAATTGAAGTCCACATGTCTTAAAATTGTCAAGGTTGAGAAACACTGCTATAGGGTTTCCTGACTGACGAGGAGGTTGGATTAGAAGATCTCGAAGATCCCTTCCAACTCTGTTATTGTATTATTCTGCTATTTAGTTATTTTGTCATTCTGTTACCAGTTGGCTGATCTTTTTGAGCAGCCATGCTACTATAATGGATGAAATATTTTGCTTTGAATGGTCTGTGCCTAGATTACTTGAAGATGGAGATAGGCAACTCAAGCATTTGATAGAGATGGAAATGGGGGGGGGGAACGGAAAGATGGATTGTCAATTTTAAATAAGGGTAAAATTCTAACCAAAATTTACCCTTATTCTTACTATAAAATACTATCATGTATGAGGATAAATAGTTTAGCTTTATGAATGTTTAAGACTTGCTTTTATCGTACTTTTTCAATTCCGAAGGTAATTTTTTGTTGTGGCATTTTGTGTTTAGCCTATCTGGCTTCCACCTTGTTGTAAAATGGTGAGTGAAATACTGAAGGTATTTCATAAAACATACCTAAAAACGATATTAGACATAATTGACATTATCCAGAAAAGTGTAGGACTTAGTTTTTATTTTCTCACTATGTACATGTTTTTCTGGATTTGATATGTTTATGTGAATGTTTGCAATTTTGCAATTTTACATATTTACTGAGACATCAGTTCAATTATAATTAGTATAATTTGTGGTGGTAGGTTTCGTTTTTTGAGTTCTACTGGAATACTAGGTTCTAGGACTATATTCAGTTGTCCATGTATTAATTAGGCAGTTTAAGTATCTGAAGATAATTAATAGATATTACATAAGATCAGATTTTATGATAAGTCCTACCTCATGATAGCATTTATTTTATATTTGAGTTCAGGAAGGCTATTGTGGGAAATAGAATTTCTTACTTTGATTTGACATTTTTGCAGAGCATTAAAATCACTTCTATCCAACATGTTTTGAATATTAGCAAAGAAAAGAGGAAAGGTCAAAGATTTCAGCTGTTCATTTTTGTATAGGTCAATCTTACTTTGGATTCCTCGAGGATGTGGCAAAATAGATACGATTTGACCGTCTTCACTGTCTATGTCATGTTCTTGACTTGGAAAGAGACTCTGAGGCTAAGGATTGTTTTATTGTTGTTGATTTAATTTCTAAGACTGTAGAACACTCATACACAACTACTAAGACTAGCTGCACTTTTGCATACCAATTCCAAGCCGATGCTATTATCATATGACATCCAAAGAATTCTTATTACAAATTCTTATTATATCTCAAGTACTTGACTCTTGGCAGCTAGCAGTTAAAACCAGAATAAAACAATTAACCAAACCATAAATGATACAAAATAACCACACAACAGCACTAACAATCATTCCAATCAACACAACATGAAACAGGCTCACCCACACCAAGGAGCCCAGGCTCAATTCCAAAACTAGGTCTTTAGGATCTTGTGAAAAGCCAGCAGAGTCAGGGCAAAAGTGATCTCCAGGGGAACGATGTTCCAGAGAGTGGACACCATGACAGGTTCTCTTTATGGATCCTGTCAGCACTCACTCACAGATGGAACTCAAAGCATGCTTCCCCTACTGTAAGTAACCTGGCCTCAAGCCATGAAAAGCATCACTGGAAGCATACTGGTAGCTAATGCAGGTTACAGACCAGAGGTGTCACATAAGCTAAATGGCAGCCCCATAACTGTTCATGCTACTGCATTTTGCACAGCTGAACCTTCTTAACACTCTTCAAGCCCTATGTGGCATGTGTTGTAGTAATTGAAAAACAATACTCCTCCTCATTTTAACAAAATTAAAAAGTACTGTGTCTATCCCTCAAGGTATCACAACTTTGTTCAGTGAAGCTCTGCATATTCATTGATTTGACTTGATGCAGGATTGTTATTATTATGGGTTCCTCATTAGTATTAGCTGAGTCTTTTTGCTGGTGTTCTTCCGTGGCCCTGGGGTTATTTTGTGATTCCCCACTGACCCCTACAGTACTTTCTGAAGATGCTTCATTTACAGTTTCCTTTTCTTTTCTCAATCCTTTCTGCTCCAAAGCTGCCAGTCCCTCAGTTACCTCTAAAATAACACTTGTAAGACTTGCTATCTTAAATGATTGGGGACCTATTCATCATGCATATGCACTAGCATAGCTCAAGTGGTGCCTATGTAAAGATGGGCATTAGAATTCAAAGCCATTGATTTTAATAGAATGTTTATTTAGGGAGCCATTGGGTGAGTTCAGTACTTTGGCTAGCAGTGGGCTGTAGCAACCTGGAAAAGGAAATTCAGTTTCCTTTCCTCAGAAATTTTTAGCAGGGGACAAACCACAAGCAAAATTGAGTGCCTCTGTAACAGAACAGCCAGTAGGTGGTCACTCTCCAAAGCAGAGGATTTTTTCACTAACTGATTTGCAATTTTAACACAGTATAGACTGTAAGTCTATTAAATCGTAGGTATTTCAAGGTGGATGTTATGGGAGAGAAACCATACTGCATAGGAAGGAAGGAAAAGTCATGACCACAGAACCAAGGGTCATTATGAGGTGTGTAATAACACAGGAAATTTCATAGAGAAAGGAACTGTTATGTGGTAGATAATCTTAAGTGGTTGTATCAGCTAAGAAAGCAAATTCCAGCTAATGAGAAAAATAATTACCATTATTAACATTGTAAGAAGAGAACCATGGTATTAAATGGTAGTGAAAAGGTCTGGTGGCACTTTTTCAACTACATATTTTACTAAAATGTATAAGCTTTCATGAGCTACAGCTCACTTCATCAGGTGAATGGAGTGGTTAAACTAATGTATTGCATTTCAGTTTAAATTCTGTATCATTCCAAGTTAAATCCATAGGGACCTTTTAAATAAGGCTGAGAAGTGGTTGAATCTAAAATATGAACAAGAAGTTTCCGCCTACAGTAACAGTAAGCACTACTGGAAGATCTCTGAAAGTATTTTCAACTAGCAAAACCCTTTAATGGGAATTATCTGGCCATTATAAACTTGTAATCAAACAGATATACCCAAGAGACAGTTTGGTTACTGAAGTAACAGCTAATCTGCAAATTTAGGAAACATATTAGCTAAGGACTCCAGGGCTAATTTTATAAGCATCCTACCTGCCATTAGTTTCTAGTCTAATAGTTCAGTCTTCCTCCCGCATAAAATTCACAGTTCCCCCTCTGCACAATCATCCTCTGCTTCATCTTGTAAAATTTATTGGTTTTCTCTTAAATGCAGGCTGCTGCTGAATGAACGTTGTTGCAAAATAATTAAATTGTTTGCAAGCATTACACTCCTTTTTAAGTGCAGGGCACTAGATATTCTGATGGAGGATGCCATATTTTGTGCAACTAAAGATCTCTAAGTTCTTTAGGATTACCCTAAGGGAGAGAATTGGAACAAACTTCATAGGCTGGTTGGTTGATTTCTTAATTCCACCATGCTGACTATATTGGTTGCTGTACATATGATGTATAGTGGCAGTTTCAACTGCATTACTTTATCCAGAGTAAAATCAATATCCTCCAAAAGTGATTTTTATAATTTTGGGTCTGCACAACCTGGGGATAAAAAAATATAAAATCCCTTTTATCAGGGATTCAGTGAATTGGCCAGAATTATAATTCAGGCTTAGCAGCTTTAACTCACTGAGGAACTCTTCAAAAGATTCATACCTTTTTTGAAGTCTTCTATGAAACTTAAATCTCTCAAATGTCTCCTTTGGTGTTGGTTTGCAATATTTTGTTAGACAGTTCCATTCTTTTTCCTTTCTTGAGTAAATTACATGCCATTAAAAACATAAACTGCTGCCTGCCCAGCTACATTGAGGCAATTTCTCATTTTTGTGTATCTTTTTTGCTGTACAACTTGTGGCAAACATATGATCAAAAGTACTTATACTTGTTGCAGGATTCAACACTATTACCATCTCGTTAGGAACCTTTACTTGCATCTTCTATTCTGTTTTGGTTTTTATTTTATTTTGGTGTTTTCTTGTTATCCCATACTTGCTTCTGTGTGAAATCCTTGAATTACTAAAAAAGGAGAGTCCTGAATACTTTTACTATTGTTGATTTCAGTCTATGCAGGAACCATGGACACATGTTCTGGCTGGTTCAAAAAAATCTAAAAGCAGTAGTGCTACTCCACAGATCATGCTTCCTTTTGAAAAAGGTGTGCTGATTTCTGCAACAACAAGATGATTGCATCTCATTTCAAGAAAGCAGTGTTCTAAAAATGAGATTTGTTTCCAAGTCATTCTTTTGATGGACTTCAAAACTGTTCTGAAACAGTTTTAGTTCCTCTTAAGTGAGACATATTTCCTAAATTAGTTCTGATTTACTTCAACCAGACTGTACTTTTTTCTCCTGATGTACCATCGGAAAAATCTTGCTGATACATACTATTGTTTCTTTTGAATTTTTCTTCATTTGAATCATTTTGCCTATGTCAGTGGTGGCGAACCTATGGCACGGGTGCCAGAGGCGGCACTCAGAACCCTCTCTATGGGCACGCACACTGTTGCCCCTGTCCTAGGCCTTCAGCTGGGTTTTATAAAACCGTTTCGCTTTAGGCCTCCGCTGCCATGTGCAAAAAAGAAAAGGTTCAATCAGTCAATTTCAACTTCTCGCGGGAAAAAAAAGATCTTGCAAAGTTGGAATTGATTGATTGAACTTTTTAGTCCCACCCAGTCTGCTGTTACCATCGCAGCCACACCCAGCCAATTGGCTACACCCAGCCAATGGGCCACACCCACCCGGCACTTGACGATGCATAAGTGGGTTTTGGGTTGCAGTTTGGGCACTCAGTCTCTAAAAGGTTCGCCATCACTGGCCTATGTAAAGGTATTAAAATGTTTCCAATTTTTTTTTCTATTGCTTGAGTCAGTATTGATTGAAATTTTAGTCTGTTTTATCACATGTTTCATGAAGTCTCCAGATGAGTTATGCATTCATGACATGCAATATCATAAGTATGCTAAAATTATTACCTAGTTGGGCTATCCTTTCAGAGGTGATTGATATTTGGATCTTCACTCTGAAGATGCAAACATACTAAAGTTGCAATCTCTTGAATACCTGAACCCCGGGTTTATATTTAATTGAACAAGAAATAAACTATGAATAGGATATAGATGAATATGCAAAATAACAAATGGGGGACTTTTGTTCTTGCAAATATTATAGATTGGGTTTCCTGAATACAATTTATAGTTGTGGAGAGTTGGATATATTAGTTCAGATCATGAATTTTGCACCATTAATCATACTTCCATGTATAGTAAACATATCGTCTTAATAATTTAAAATACCTGAGAAAGATAGGACAATATTTGCAAAAGTCCTTTCTTTTTTAAAACATACAATTTAACCAGATCTATTTATTACACTTTTAAATCTTATTTTGCCTTTCTGTGCCAAAACATACTCAGAGGAGCTTAGAGCAAAAAACTCTAATTTACAAAACCGTTAATGCAAAGTCAAAATAAAACTGAAAAATGGTGGTTGAAACAATAAAGAGTTTACTGGAAAATCCTTATATAAAATCACCTTAATCTCTTATTAAAAGCAGTAATAGGGCCAAAGTTAGGTTCTTAAATAGCAAGGGAATATAAAATTGGTCTCCATAATGAATTAAAGCAGATTTCTTAAGCAGCTTTGTTTGGGATGAGATATTTCACTTCACATAGGTTAATATGCCCTATTAAAATTATTTTGCTCATTAAAATTTTAACCAAAATATGATCAACAAATGAAGATCTTTTACCTGTCCTTCACCATGATGTTTCAGCAAATTGAGTTTATAGCTATTAGCTTATAGCTACTTGTCATGGTTCCGATAGATGAGACCAATTAAAGCAGAACTCCGAAGTTTGAGTTTTCCTCTAAGTAACAATCAAAAGTGAAACCAAGACTAAAGTTCCCTCCAAAAGCAACAGTATTACAAAGTTAAAATTCCCATCCCAAATCTATGCAATCAACTACGTTTCCCAATAGAATAGTTTGGCGAGATTTCTAACAGAAGGGTCGCGTCCCCCCCCCCAGGTGAGGGAACAGAAATTACCTTGGTTCCCACGGGACAGAAGATTATTTAAGCTAACATAGAACTTTCCATAACTCCTTCCCCCAATCTTGTGGAAATCGAAAATGAACAAGATGGCTTCAGTCAGGTTTGTTGCAGGTTTGACACTACTTTTATGATCAAGGAATTCTGCAACGTACATATCCACTTATAAATACCGCCTTCTCATTAGCATGTGCATGTTCCATCTGATTGGGATGCCAAGATATCTACCAATATTGGAATGAAAAAAGGAAAACCTGAAAGAAATCCTACGGGTTGTTGATTTCCAGGCACTATTTGGGACAGTGATTAATTCAAGCACAATGGGATGTAAAAGGCCTAACTAGATATTATCTGAGAAATCAGTGACTGAAATCACCTCTAAGGGATGTGTGAGAATTAAACTCTAATCCAAATTTTCCCTCCTTCCCTGAGTAGCTCCTTTTAGAACAAGAAAATTACAGTGAGAATTTGTTACTGAATCTCCAGGGCATTATCTAGTTTGGTCTCTATTGCACTCAAATGCTGTGGGAAAACTTAACTAAGAATTATCAGCAAGGGCAAGATATTTTATTCTTTATAAACTATTGGGTTTAAAATAAGAAGCATCTGCTGCCTTGCTATTTAGCACCATTTGTACAGTATGATTGTATTGATATGATAGTAGCAGAGATTAAATTACTAAAACCTCCAAGACTTTTTGAATATTTTTTGGAATAGTCTGGAGGTTGTCTGAAGGTTGAATCATTGCAACTGGACTATTTTTTGTTGTTGTTAGCTTTGTTGTTGTTAGTCCAGGCAGCTTCCTCAATGACTCAACCTTCAGACAATTTCACACAACCTTCAGACATTTCTACCTGGATGATTGAGAATCTTCATTGACAATTTGAAACAGGAATAGGTTAAAGAGCTCGTTTAGTGCCCCCAACCAGTATGTCTGTCTGTGTCTTATTACTTAGTACAAAGTTTATTTTTAGTTGTTCAGGTCTTACTATTTTTTAATTTAAAAATAAGTATTTTCTCTAAATTCTAAATAGAAATACTTGCATCAAAATGGTGATAAAACCGTGTACACAATGTTTGCTATGAAATTGGATAGGTTTCTGTTTTTCCTGATCTTCATATCCAGAAATTTGTAGATTTTTAATACATTCCAAAACTAATTGTTTTTCCTCAAAAACTATATAATAGGAAATAGACTGTGCCAAACTTTTAAAAGAGGTGTTTTGCCTGTTTTAAAAGGACAGGGTGGTTTTAACAATTTAAAATGGGGGAGGTACTTTGCCAGTTTTTGCAAGGTATTTTTCCTCAAATTTTTAAAATAGTCGTGTCTTTTCATAAGCTTGGCATTGCTGCTTTGAAGATTGCTCTGACTCTGCATGCATATGCATGAACAATCATATTTCAGTTGAGATCACCAGCAAAGTGAAATGGCTGTGCATGCACTCATTTAGACCTGCTAGAATGTAAGTGTGCAAGTTTGCTAATTGTAATTACATTTTGAGAAATATAATGCTATTTCCTCTTTAGAAATAGCCCTTTCATTTCTGGGATAATAGTAATGATTTGAATGCAGTGCTAAATTCATTATTGGTATTAAACAAATAATTAACATTTCTCTCATGAATCATGTCAGGGCTACACTTTATATAATCATATTTCACAGGTAGATTGATTGCATTTCCTGGCACATTGATAATCTATCAAATGTAGGATGTATATGAAATTTAAAGCTCCTAGTTACTGGGATCATTCACCTACTCTTTGAAAAGGGAAAGCACTAAAATAGGCATTAAGATAAGATAAGATAAGATAAGATAAGATAAGATAAGATAAGATAAGATAAGATAACCTTTATTGTCATTTTTATACTGTGGGCACAATGGCACACATCAAAAATGAAATTTAGTTGCCCGCTCTCAAAGTGAAACACATACATGACACACACCTAAACATACTATGAACAACATATGTATAGACCCACATCTCTACATCTATATACATAGCAAATAAATATTAAATATTAAATATTGTCCAACTTGAATATATAACGGAAGGAGGAAGCTTGAGAGTTCGCAAGGTTAATGCTGTATGGAATGAAACTCTGGCTGAATCTGGATGTTCTACTTCGGATACCACGAAGCCTCCTCCCAGAAGTTAACAAGGAAAACAGGTCGTGAAGAGGATGTGTAGTGTCCCAGATAATCTTACGGACCCTGCTCAAGCTATGTCCTGGATGGGAGGGAGTGAGCTGCCAATGATCTTTTCGGCCATTCTCACCACTCTCTGCACTGCCTTCCTATCTGAAGCAGTGATGCCTCCAAACCAGACTGTGATGCTGTATGACAGGATGCTCTCGATTGTCCCCCTGTAGAAAGTGGTCAGGACAGGGGAAGGAAGATGTGCTTTTCTCATGCAGCGCAGAAAATGCAGGCGCTGCTGTGCCCGCTTCACCAGTTTCTCACTGTTGAGCGACCAAGTCAGCCTACTCGTTAACTGCACACCCAGGAATTTGATGCTGGTAACCATCTCCACAGGTGAATCATTTATGCAGAGAGAAGTGTGGCTGTTCCTGCCTTTTCTGAAATCAACAATGATCTCTTTGGTTTTTCCAGTATTTAAAACTAGGCTGTTTTCCTTACACCAAGCTTCCACCTTGTCATCCTGAATCAGGCCACACTACTGTTGTATCATCTGCAAACTTCACAATATGGTTGGTGGCAAACCTAGCACAACAGTCATGGGTCAACAGGGTGAACAACAGATAGATCTCAGAATTTGTTCTTCTAGTTATAATATTTATGTTAGGGACATACTGCAGTGAAAATTTACTGGCATACTGTAGTTTGTCAGCATTTTGGAAGAAATTCAAAGTTGTGTATATTGCTTCTCCCACAACATGTCCTTTGTATAAGCAAATAATTGATAGTTGCAGTTTTTTGGACAAACTTTTAAAATATTTAATCTATTGGAGAGATAATTATTTATACAAAAGAGCAGAGTTCTGTTAATAGATCCTGTTATACTGTGGATAAATGTTTAGTCCAGATAAATTCTATAAACTAATATTAAGAAATTAATTCTTCTATTTCTTTGTGAACTTAATCATAGCATAGAATGTGCAATCCAGACTATTCTTTTAAATAATTTTATTGTGCTAAACTAATAACCAAAATATAAGTATATACAACATTGAACTATGAATAATATTAATGAAAGAATATTAGCTTTAATCTTAATAACAGTAAAATAGAGGAGGCAAAAGGAGAAAAAGTCACGCCTGGAAAATTAAATTATAAGGAGAAACACTCCCCAAATTTTGATTGGATATTTCAAAATTATTTTTTCCTTATCCTATTAGCCAAATAACCAGAAATCAACTATTGGTATATAAAGTAGTCCTTGACTTACAACGAAGTGTGCTTAGTGACCGTTCGAAGTTATATCAGCATTGAAAAAAGTGACTTATGACCATTTTTCAAACTTATGACCATTGGTCATGTGATTTACATGCTTGACAACTGTCTTACATTTATGACGGTCGCAGTGTCCCAGGGTCATGTGATCCCCTTTTGTGATCTTCTGACAAAGTCAATGGGGAAGCCAGATTCAATTTAACAACTGCAGTGATTCACTTAACAAATGTTGCAAAAAAGGTTGTAAAATGGGGCAAAACTCACTTAACAAATTTCTCACTAAGCAATATAAATTTTGGGCTCAATTGTGGTTGAGGACTACCTGTATTTGATAGATAATTATAGGTACTGTATATCAATAATACAATGTTGCAAATCACATATATATTTTCCTTCTACAGCTGTGTAGTCAACCCCCCTTCTCTGAATAGTCCATACTTCTTAGCAGACCAATAAATTCCAAATAATAGCAGTAGCATTTTTATAATGCGGCAATTGATCCAAAGTAATATTAATAATCCTGTTCTCATCAAATTTTACAATAATCAGACAAGACCAAATCACATGAGTTAAAATTCCAATTCCTAAATTGTACTTCAAACAGCAAGGTGATAGTAATCCACCCTTACTAAATATTCACTAAGGTGTACAGCAGAGTTCCCCAACATTTCCGGCTTTGCAGACCGACGGGGTGGGGTGGGGGAAAAAGGGATGGTTTGCACAAGTGGCTGGTAAGCACATGGGCGCAGCTCCAATTGTGCGAGCAGCATGCACGCATGCCTGCCATTCACACAAATGGAGCACACTTGCGGTCGTCCGGTGCTTGCGCAAATGAGGATGCACTCGTGTGCTCGCCGGCCATTTCCACAGCCCAGTTGCAAACCCCTCATAGCCCACTAGTGGGCCCTAGTGTATAGCATATAAAACTAAATTTACAATTGTACTAGCTTCATTTTAAAGTACTAGGAAACTATTTTACGTCATTTAAAGTACATTGTCATTTACCAAAACAGGATATTAAGTCTTATTATACTCCAGAAGTCGCATGTACTTACTATCTATTTACTTACTCCATATTTACAAAAGGTGTTACTGATTTAGGAGCCACAGTCCATTCTTAACTTCTAACTATTTAGAAGTAACACAGAATCTGAACTACAGAAACCGAATAACAAATGGTCAACTTGAATACACTGCCAAGAAGTTATCTGTTGGAAATCAAACTCACTTTTAAAATTCTGTGAACATTTTTAAAATGCCTTCTTCAGAACTAAATTGATTCAAAATACTAAAGCTGTCATAAGCCTGCTTAACCCCAAGAGCAGATTTAAATGCTACCTTTAAGCTCAGATTACATTACTTATAAAGTTTTCATGGGTAAGTGAATCAAAATTATCATTGTCAGCCCTACAAGATGGACTCAACTTGATAACCCTTATAGGTGAGAAATACTTTTATTATAACAGTTTAGTAACAGCATTTTGCAACTCTGGATGGGCTTCCCCCTTCCTCACTTTACCTTTGTGTGAACTAGGAAAAGACTTGTTATTTTCTCAAGTTGATTGCCTAGCCCAGGTTCAAGCCCCACTTACCTGACCATTGCCATGTAGGGTCTCTTCCTCCTGTCCTTCAAATCATTCCCTATGCTCTTTGCAATAACTGAGACCAAATCATTTCCAGTATTCAGGCTACTTAAGCTAAATGACAGTGCCAATATGTTGCCAGAATTTAAAACTTTGTCCGAAACTCTTATGGACTATTAACAATCCAGATCTAGACCTCCACTCCAACATACAGTTCCAATCTTATGCAATACTGAAGATGTTTTTTTAGGAATCTGCAGATTCTAATCTGAAAAATTTAGATTCCACCTCTTCGCTGGGATTCTACAGCATAAAGTACTTATGCCATTACTTTGGCTTCATTATGTTTCAAGGCAGCAGGAATATACTGGCACATAAGAACTAAAAAAGAAAGAAAGGTCATACTTCTTCTTGAGTTATTTGGGTTAAGGAATCTAGATAGACTTCTCAACTCCTAGATTTATGAATTAAGTCATTAAAAAAATGATTTGATCCATTTTATTCCTATCAATAGACCAACTATGTTCCTTTATTTGCCAAGTATAGATTATGACTTTTCTAATAATTAGTTAACAGTTTCTGGTCTTCACAATAGTATGTAAGTGATTTTAGAGCTTTCCTTAGTTCTATGACCAAACATGGAAAGAATGACCATTCATCAGCATTAAGATGAGTTGGGATATGTTCTTAGGCAATTGGGGAAGATGAAAATCTCAGCTGGTAGTGTCTTGTACAGGTAGTCCTTGATTTATGACCACAACTGAGTCCAAAATTTCTCTTGCTAAATGAGATAGTTGTTAAGTGAGTTTTGCTGCATTTTACGACCTTTCTTGCCACATTTTCAAGTGAATCATTGCAGTTGTTAAGTTAGTCAAATGGTTGTTAAGTGAATCTGGCTTCCCCATTGACTTTGCTTATTGGAAGGTCACAAAAAGGTGATCATGTGACCCCGGGACACAGCAACCATCATAAATAATTGCCAAGCTTCTGAATTTTGATCACCCATGGGAATGCTGCAATGGTTGTAAATGTGAAAAACAGTCATAAGTCATTTTTTTCAGTACCATTGTTATATTGACTGGGCACTGACCTTAATAAAGAATAAAGGAGTAATGCAGGCACTCTTCCTCTTCACAAAATATTTAAAAACAGACCTGTAACTATTTTTTTAAAAAACATCGGCAAGTTGCTTTATGAAAAGTCAGAGATAATTTGCCCCAGCTTGTTAAACCCATGAATATGGGGGTCCAAATGTTAAGATGATGGCTGAAAGGCACGTATTTAGATTTGAAGTATGTTCTGACAATCGGATTTGGAGATGTTGTTGGTGCTAAGAAAATTGTCTGACAGTAGTTCTTTGAATTCCTACCTTACAGTATCCACAGTGTGTTTTAAGCTAAAGTTATGTGGGTCTTGAGTCATATGTCCCTTACTCCAAATTCTCCCAACTTAAAAGTTTCACATAATATGGCAGAAATTATAGATAGTTCTCAACATACAACAGTTTGTTTTGTGACGGTTCGAAGTTACATTGTCACTGAAAAAAGACTCTCAGAGTAGATGTGGCAAAATGAAGGAAAACCTAGGGGGATGGGATGAATCTGATGTACCGTGTTGGCTATGTTAATCCTATGTCCTCTTTCAATATTCCATGATCTCTTAGATAAGATAAGTCTGAAAAGAATCTTGTTGTTGGTAAAGATATGTTTGAAAAGAATAATCAAACTCTTACATCTCTTTTTTGCCCCCTCAGATAGAATTTCTTGATTTAAGAATTAAAGTGTAACTCTTGTTAAAAATACATCAACATCATTTTTCTGTCATCATTTAGAAACCTGGCCAGTTGATTAGCCAAGAAGCCAACCTGACTGGCTACTTGCCATATTTGTTTCCTAGAAGGAGTTTCCTCAGAGAAGGCTGCCTGTTTTATATCTATTGGTAGAAAGTTGATGGAACTCTTTGTTATACCTTTCTGCATTTCAAATGCAAAAAATATATTTTTTTTTTGTGCAAATTGCCTAGATCCTTAGTTTAAGATACAAACCAAATTAAACCATTATATATATATGGACACATGGTATTATCCTTAGAAATTGGTTCTTTGATTCTACAGGACCATTTCCAAAATTTCCTTTTATGTTATTTCTCATTGCCAGAGCAGTAGTTATGCCATTTCACCACCATATTAGTTCATTATTTATTATTTGTTTTTAATGGACATTGCCTAATATATGAAAACGCTTTTCTAAAACTAAAAACAAAGCAGAAATCATTTTTGTTTCAAAAATGTTTCCTAGTTAAATACAGAAGCATAATTTAAATCATGTATTTAATTAAGGTATGTAATTATAGTTATATACTGTATAATTAAGGTACATTAATTATAATAAACATAATAAACACTATAGTTTAATATTTTAGCTTAGAATAAATAACTCATTTATTCTTTGAATAATTCAATTTCTTAAAGAATTTTTTAAAATATCACCTACGTGAAATGTCAGTGAATTTTTAACAAACCCCTTCTTTTTAAGCCTTGCTTTTTACTCTCTTTAGTATTTCACTGCGCTGGTGTTCAGGAAGGCAGTGTAATTTTTGATAGAAAAAGGTGATCATGAACATACATGCCTTGTTACTATTTAAATTATGCAGATCTTGATGCTGTGAAAATTTGTGCTTGATGACGCCAAGGCAGCTGCACGTTGTTAGCATTGTAGGCTGTCAGATGATCATGTGGGATTCTTGCAGTATGCAACATTCAATAGGATTGAAAAGGGCTTTTGATGCAAGGCATAGCTTTTGAATATATTCGTGCCTTTTAGCTCCTTACTACAGCAAACCAAGCTCCCTTTAAATTTTAAAATGCTGCCTCATTTTTCTTCTGGTTGGTTTCATTTTGGCTTCACTAGAAGATGCATCTGGTACATCTACGATTGAGGAGTTTATTAATGCTACTGTTGTTCAGTTCACTTTCTTTTTTGTTAGGCTCCTAGCTAGCACACAAGTGACATGATCGCACATTTGTTCAGCCACCACCATGCATGGTTTCTTCCTCAGCCTTCCCTGCATTGTTCCCTCTGTTAAGTTGCACTGTCATGTTCTCCTTTGCTATTAAGCCTTGTTTCTGTCTCTTTTCTTCTTCTGTTGTTTGCTATGACATTTTCCCCATGTTTGGTTACTGCACTATTATTTGATTAACGGGCTGTGAGGATGATGAACCTGCACACTGGAGGAGCAGCTACTACGGTGGTGATGAAGGGATATAATAACGGTCGCTATCCTCGGAATTCTCTCTACAGTGACTGCATTATAGAAGAAAAGGCAGTGGTCCTGCAGAAAAAGGACAATGAAGGATTTGGGTTTGTGCTCAGAGGGGCCAAAGGTATGTGAATTTTTTTTATATCTGTGTGATTGGGGGAGTGCTTGTGTGAAAAATGGCAAGCATTTCTGAAAATAAACAGGCATTATTCCTTATGCCTTTGGTTGCTAGACAACAGTGTTCTCTCTCTGTGCAGTAGAGTACTGATATGGATTTACTGGTTTCTGATCAAGCAGTTTTGAGAGAATGTGTGTCTGTCTGTGTATGTGTGTGTTCACATTGTGTCTGTGTGTGTGAAAGAAATAATTGATTTGTGGAATAATTCAGAGGAGAAGTTGCCTAAATATTTTGCATGCCTGAAACCATCCTTGCTGGGGAAAAATAATCAAATTGCTTCATGTGAAGTGTTATTCCACTAAAATAATGTGCTAGTTGAAGGGGCATGTTGACTTTTTTTCCTTGAAATGGTTTTGCAGCTTATTCAAAGTAAAAAACTACTGCAGAAAATCAGGTCATTTTTTGTATTTTCATAAGCTGCAGGCATGTCAGATGGCCTTTTAGTATGTATATTGTTTAAAAACTGCTTGTGTCTAAATGTGCCATTTCTTTCTTATACAAAATCTGTTTCCATAGATTTATACAGTAAATATAATGATCGGTGATCTGTTTTATTCTTTAGGCAAAATATATAAGTGGTGGTATATTCCAGTATCTGCTATTAACCTCCCCCTCCCAGTTAATAAATGGGCTGTTCCTTAGATTGCTGTCTTCAAGGAAAGGCTATACCATATCTACTTTATGGAGGAATCTCCACACCCTTATCTAGGAATACCACTTTCCTCACTAGAGTGTAGCAAACACCTATTGGGTTCCCCTAGCTATGTAATAGATTAACTCCCCTGGCTAAACATACGTTTTGGTGGGGTCGTCTGGAAACCCAGTGACTTCATCACTGTGTCGATCAGCTGGCGCTGAGCTATCTATGCAGCAAACAGAGCTTCCTCACTATACATCTTAATTTCACATGGAATGAGTTCAGGTTACATATTCAAATACCCATTGAAAACATTTACTTTAAACTGTACTATTTTCCCCCAAAAGTGCTTTACTTTTATCTAAACTGTATATGGCAAACATAAAGCAGAATATGTGTCTGATGCACAATTATAGGATCATCCTGTTGGATTTAATGGCTTTCCATCATACTAAGTGCTAACTATGTAATTACCTGCTTTTGAATACTTGAAATTCTTGATGCACTTGTATGAGGGTTTAAAACACTATTTTCAGATATAATCTCTACGTTATCAAATTCATGGCTTCCTGTGTATTAGCAATTAAATTCAGAGCTTTATTCATTTGCTGATTAAACCCAAGAGTTTATTAATATGCAAGAAAATAGGAAGATGGATAGATAGATAGATAGATAGATAGATAGATAGATAGATAGATAGATAGATAGATAGATAGATAGATAGATAGATAGATAGATAGATAGATAGATAGATAGAGCAGTGGAGCACTTAAAAGCTTTCTGGCCTTGTAACAGGCAATGTTTTATGAAATAACATTTCATGTTTTAAAAGTTTATTCAAATATGTCATTTATTATTCCCAAAGCTGATACACCAATTGAAGAATTCACTCCAACGCCAGCCTTCCCTGCTTTGCAGTACCTGGAATCAGTTGATGAAGGAGGGGTAGCATGGCAAGCTGGCTTGAGAACAGGAGACTTTTTGATAGAGGTAGGAAAATATGGTTAATTATTCTGGTGGGGATGGAAAATGCTACCCCAGTTTAGAGAAACTGACCTTCTGTCTTTTGGCAGCAAGGCCTACAAGTAGTCCTCAATTTACAACCATTCGTTTAGTGACTGTTCAGAGTTAAAGTGCACTGAAAAATGTGACTTATGACCAATCCTCACCCTTACAACTGACACAGCATTCCTGTGGTCACGTGATCAAGATTTGGGTGCTTGGCAACCAGCATGTATTTATAACTGTTGCATGGTCCTGGGCTCTTGGGATCACCATTTGCAACTTTCCCAGCCGGCTTCTGGCAAGCCAAGTCGGGGGGGGGGGGAGAAGCTGGATTTACTTAATGACCACATGATAAACTTAACAACTGCAGTGATTCGCTTAACAACTGTGGCAAAAAAGGTCATAAACCTGGCCACAACTCATTTATCAATTGCCTTGCTTTAACAACAGAAATTCTGATCTCCATTGGGGTCGTAAATTGAGGACTATCGTGCAATTACCAGTTTGATGCCATTACTTTTTGCATATTTTTCTTAAATGTCTTATTTTTAATCCTGTTGTTTAAAATAGTAACACAAGTTATATCATTATGGATATGTGAAATTCTAGACCTTGATGTGTCCAACCTTGGCAACCTGACAACTTTAAGACCTCTGGCTGGCTGAGGAATTCTGAGAGTTGAAGTCCACAAGTCTTAAAGTCACCAAGGTTGGACACCCTTGTTCTAGACACTACATTGTGTTAAGGTGAGAAGCCTCCAGGAGAGTGTCTATTAGATTACTTCTTTCTTTACTTTGGGTAAATTTGATTTAAAGAAGAAATGATGCATTGTATATAATACTGTGTCTAAAAATGAGTTCTAGTTATTAGATTTATAGTTTACATACATAGCAGCAAGTAAGAGCCATTTTGGTGTAAAGATGGTAATTCCATCTTTATGACAGCAGACTCCAAAAATTCCCCCCCTGCCATCACTGGAAAACTTTGTATATTCATTTTAATGACAGATATCCTGCAGTTTGATTGGTTTTTAATCACCTGAATCAAATTATTAGATATCAGGCAGTAAATGTATAAACATGTTTCATAAAAAGGGAGCAGAATTCTGTCAGATATCTGATTTCAAATGTTTATTTTCAAATATAATTTCCAGACTTAAGGTACTTGGTTTTTCTTAAGTTTGTGCATGTGGCAGCTGGATTAAGATACCTGTACATTTTAGCCTATACTCTCAGTGGTACACCAGACTTCAAAAATAGAAACTGATATCTTTCTGATTTCTTAACATTAGTTTTGGGCATTTATATATGCATTTAGCTTATTTGTGTTCTTCGTTATATTGATTTTAGCAGTATATATTGGAATAAAATGCATTGGAAGTTTGGTCTTTCTGTTTGTATAATCTCTGAATATTTGCCTTTAGACATTTTGTGTAGTATTGATTTGCAGGTTGATTGTCATACTATTGTCAATTTGCTATTTAGAGAGTTTATTTGGGAGATTATTGCATGGATATTAAAGTTTAAACTTCAGCTTCAAGGGCATTTTAATGTTTAGTCATTGTTCATAATGCAGTAACTAACCACATGTGTATGACAGAATATACTGCAAAGGATTCACCTATGGTGATCATAATTTAAAGACAAGAACAAGAACATGGACTGTAAGATTTTGAGACTTTGTTCTGTGAAGAGCAAATATTTAAAGTATTTTTGGGTGTCCTGGGGTTTCAGAATAAGTTTACCATGAAGAATGTGTAGATTGCTGCTTAAGAAACACAGGCCCCAAACTTCTTTCTACTGTAAAAGTTGTTAAATGTGGTTTTGAATGCTGGCCAATGCCACAAACTGTAAGAGTATGCCAACAATGCAGTGATACCTCTCTTGTGTTGCTAAAAGATAAAGAGGAACAATTATCTAGGGTTAGTGTTCATTAAACTGTAGAATGATAAACTCAAGAATTTAAAAGGTTTAGGCAAGCTTATTGGGCTTTGCGTAGTATAAGAGATTCTCTAGAAACTTATTTCAAACTTTTGGTCATGCAGATCCATATGTCTTTTCAGCTGTATATTAGATCTTTTGGGGGAATGGCTTTTTTCTTTCAGCAGTCGTCTTGAGATACAGTACTGTATATAAAATTTTTCACTTTAGTTTGTACACATGTAGCAAGTAAACAAGTAAAACGTGCTGGGAGCACAAGGTTGCAATGCTTGCATGTTCTTTGGAAGTAAAACTTATTAAAAACAATGATATCTAAAAAAAATTGAATAGAATTGTTAAGTATTCAGAAATCTCTGAATTCCCTGAAAATTTGTTTCAGAGATTTCTGAATACTTAATGGAATGTCTACATTTTATGGTTGGCAGAGTAATAAATTATTATAATTTGGGAACTGAACAACACCCTTAGCAGTTCAAGTAACTGGAAACAATAAAGTTGAGGGTTGTTGTAGGGAGGAGGAGGAGGAGTACTAGGTATGTTGTTTTTAAAAATAATAAAGGCGGGATAAAAAACAAAGAAGAAAGAAGAAAAAGAAATGAAAACTGTCCCAGGTGAGCACTGTGATTGAGCATAGGCATGATCAGGGAGTATCTCTCAGATATTATTGTCTGTGAAGATTTACAGTACAAGTTCCTAGATCTCAAATACAGAATACTATATTACATAATTTTGTAACATTTTATCAAATAAATCCTTTTTTTCCTTTAAAAATGCTATTAATGTTTTGTCAGATTTTATTTTAGACATCATCTTTAAGGGTCATGGTGAAGGTATATTTCTATTTATGTAATAAGACCTCTTATTTCCGTTCTCTTCCTCTCCACCCCCAAATCGCCACTGCATTGTATCCTATCAGCTCTGGATGACCCTCTAATCTTTTATTACAGCAAATCTCTGGAGAAAAAGAGAATCTGTTCCAAAGTATGATAGAAATATAGCTTTCACCAGCTGGTTACTTTTGGATGCAGCCCAAGATATTAAATCTTTTGTCTAGTATACAATTCAGTTTTTCTATTAAGCCCCGTTATTTTTAAAGATTGCTAACATAATCAAATTTTAAAATAAGCCCCTATATTACAATTTTTCACTGTACTGAAAAGAGAACTCTGCAAATATTAGCCACTTCAGCCATTTTTTAAATAAGAATATACAAAAAAAATTGGCTGAGTCAGTCTGTCTTTGGCAGTGGAAAACAACAACAACAACAACAACTGGCACTCTATTTCGTAAGCAAAGCCTGTCCCACATAATGCTTACCATGATGATGGATCAATTGCCTGCACTTTTAATTACCATATTAATGTTACACAATATTAATTCTAAATTATAACATAGGAATCATGAACATTATATTTTAAATACATTTGTTAATGAGGAATAGTTCTCTGAATCCACAGTTTTTCTGTTAGTATGTATTTAAGGAAGTTGCTTGGATTTTTTTTTGAATTGCATACATATTTCATCTGAAGAACAATTAATTCCAGTAAGAACACTAAGGAAGGTTCACATGTTCTTTTCACTGCTGTGAAATTGGATTATGATAATGTTGGCAGTGACTGGCCTTAATGCTTGTTGCCAAGTGATAGAAAATCCTCAGTGAGTCAGATATTTATAATATTATATGCTTTCCCCCAACCTAAGCTTATAGCTGGAGTGCTATTATTGTAAAGGAAAAGTAAACTTTTTAATAAGGTGTTACTGTGTTATTTCATACAGGTTATTAAATGCTTGTCCTGGGTCTTTGAAAATACATTTTAAACAGAAACAGAATAATTTCCAGTTATGATTTTATAAATGCACTATAAATGTTTATTTCAAAGTATTCTTCCAAAAGTTTATTTGCTGATTCAGAAATGAAGTTAGAAGCATGAGGTATAAAAATAAATCATAGTCGTTGGTGTTCAACCATTAAATTAGAACAGAACCAAAAACATAATGAAAACTTCAACAGCCTGTGAACCTTTAATAAGAGAGTGTTCAGCTGATACTGCAAAGTTTACAAGTTTACAAAGTTTACAGTTAAACTTCTCTCTGGAGGATGTTTCACATATCTGGCACTTGTAGCAATAGCAGTAGCACTTAGACTTTTATACCGCTTCACAGTGCTTTGCAGTCCTTTCTCTAAGCGGTTTACAGAGTTAGCATATTGCCCCCAATTATCTGGGTCCTCATTTTACCAACCTCAGAAGGATGGAAGGCTGAGTCAACCTTCAGATGGTCAGGATCGAACTACTGGCTGTAGGCAGAGTTTGCCTGCAATACTGCATTCTAATCATTGTGCCACCACAGCTCCTTTAATAGAACCACTTCTATTAAAAAAGCTTCCTTTTCTACTTACCATATCATTTATTTGTGCACACAAGAAGCCTGACCGTGTCTTTTTGACCAGCAGAGCAAAATGGCTTCTTTCTGACAATTTTACTAGTTGGTTCCTGAGGTTGTTTCATGCTTAATGTGGCAATTATGTCTGACTACATATGTATAGTGAATGTGTATCATTAATTATAAGTATTGTTCTTTAATAGACCATTTTTGCAGGATCAGCCAGTTAAAGCTTCCAAGTATATACAAATGATTTGTTAGAGTATGTTCAGCATGTTTATTTCTTCTCAGGTATCAATTCTGCTATTTTAGATGCGTGACAGTATTTTGATTTTGAGATTTTTCTGAAATTTGAATTGTGTGCTTCCCCCCCCCCCAAAAAAAAGCTTACTGGCAACACGAGCCTATTTAGTGCAGAGAGCCAAACTGCTCTACAGTATATAGTTTAAAAAAAAAAACCTTAAAGATTATTCTTACCATATCTAGATTTGTTTTTAATTTTTTTAGGTATGAGAAATTTTGTTCATTTATCTTTTGTGTAGAAATATTTGGCTTTGAAAAAAAAAGAAAAAAGCAATTAAAATGTCACTTTGTTCCCTCACTTCTCATTGCACTACACAGAAATGAAGAATGAAAAGTAATAAACAATAAAGATGAAGAGTAATAAAGAGAAATTACCTAACAAGCAGTAAATATCTTCTTCCACCTGTGCTTACTGGGTAAAATAAAATACACTGAATGGGACATATACAGTCTTGAATTCTGTGACCATGCTTTCTTGGCCCTAGAGTTCTCCCACCACTGCAGGAAGGTGGACCTTATTTGATCAGCCCATCCCATGTACCTGATGAACCCAGTGTGGTTTCGAAGGCAGCTTGAGGTTTTTTCCCCTGAAACTCTACTACATAGCTTTGCAGAAGCTCTTGTTACAACTTGGAATGTGCAGATGATGGGTACCATGGACCATATCAAATCTTGTGGACTCTTTGTGCATGGATCTCATAGAGCTTCACTAAGCTTTATTAAGTGGCTTAGAGAGATGGAGTGACATAAGACTGTCATTGGAGAAAGACAAAAAGCGAGGGTGACTGAGCATAGGTAAGAACCTATACTAAGACTTAACCTTCTGGTGATAAGGGCGGTGAAGCATAATTACTTCTCTGATCTCATTGCATCTGCAAGTAGGACACCAGTTTCCCTGTTTTGGATAACAAGATTCCTTCTGGGTAAGGAGTACCACCTCTTCCCATATTAATCACTGCTTGAACCCCATGGTATTAGACAACTTTTGTCCATTCTCCAATCTTACTTTTTTAGGGAAGGTTGTCGCGAGGGTGCTTGGCACACAGCTACAAAGAGCCCTGGATAAAGCAGGTTATCTAGACCCTTTTCAGGCTATGACACAGCAGTGAAACTGCATTTTAGTCCTCCTAGACCTCTCAGCAGTTCTTGATACTATGGAGCATGATATTCTTCTGGATCCACTCAAGAGTTGGTAGTGGTAGTCACTGTATTAAAGTGGTTCTACTTCCTCTGTGGCTGGTTGCAGTCAGTGTTGATAGCAGAGAAGAGGTTGAGTCCTAAGCTTCTGAAATGTGGATTACCTCAGGGCTCAAGCTTTTCACCTCTCCTTTTGAACATCCACATCAAACTGCAGGGTGAGTCATCTGTTGGTATAAGTACAGTATCACCAGCGGACTGAAGATACCCAATTATATATCTCCATCCCTAGTCAGACAGACAGGCGATGTTGTGGGAGTGTTGGTCATGTGTCTAAAGGCTGTAAGGGTTTGGATGGGGAGGAACCAGCTTTGACTCAACTCTATCTGCTTGCTGCCAATTGAATGGAAAAACCACTATGATGGCTGAAACAGTAAGAGCAGAAATATCTCTAGTGATAGAAAATTGACTTCATTTGGATGAACTTTTCTCCTTTTTTGCCCTTAGCTTCTCAGGAAAGCTAGACCATTAAAAGGGGAAGAAATTTGCTAAATATAGTAAAAATTAGGAGAAAATTATAGCTGTGGTCCATTAATTACCTATAGTTTTATTATTTTTGGATATAAATATGATGAATTTGCAGCAATAAATTATTCTCTGCTGTGCATGTGCTAGACCAATTGCTACACTTACGCTACAAGCTGTAACAACTTCCTAAAATCAAAGAAAATACAAAACTAGGATTTTTTTGCATTCATTGTTTAACATCCAAGTCATACTGTAAATAATTTATTTATTTGATTTTAGCACCACCTGATTTAAGATTGATTGTGGAATTGTGTACAAGCAGAAATGAGTATTACATTACATGAGATGCAGTTGGGTCTTCATGCAAATCCCATTTAAACTATTATTTATCTGGAAATATACAAGTTAAATATACCTATGTTTCTTAAATTACATATGAAATCTAGTTTTGCTAGTCATTAAGGTACCAGGCTAGAGATCTGGGAAACTGTTCTAGTCCTATCTTAAGTTCAAAGTTGGCTGAATGACTTTGGGACGAACACTATCATCTCTAGGAAGAAGGGAATGGCAAACCACTTCTGAAAGTTTTACCAAGAAACTTTGTGCAGGAAAATGTCAGGAGTCACAATTGACTGAAAGGCATAACCACCCACCTACCTCAAGTTAATATAATCCCACTTGATTTCTATGGTGAGCAGCTCTGCTCTAATAAATATATAATTTATTTATATTTGTCAGTTCTGATGTATCATCTTCTTGTTGGGATATGGTCTGAGTCCAAGATACACTTTTTATGAGCAAATATCTCCACTGAAGTTTCTAAAATGTTGGTAAATTTTGCAGTGCTGAGATTGGTATCAGAAGCCAAGGGATTTCAGTGTGTTTAACCCATGAGATTCTGTTTGGGGGAATAGTGCTATTTACTGCCTGTAATTATGTTATTAAAGGTTTCCCCTATCCCAGTGATTCTCAACCTAAGGGTCGCGACCCCATTTGGGGTCGATTGACCATTTCACGGGGGTCGCCAAGCAAGGCTGTCCGCCATTTTTTTCCCCTTTTCCGGCGGGTGCCTTACCTCCCTTGAGCTGGGCCAGCTGGTGGTCGGCCTGCTCCGTCTCTGCCGCTTGCCAGCTATGCCTCAGCCGGCGCAGGGGGCGGAACCACGCATGCGTGGCGCTCCCGGGCAGGGAAAGTCCTCGACTTATGACCGGTTGGGTAGTCCTCGACTTACAACCAGTTTAGTCCTCGACTTACGACCGGTTTAGTCTTTGACTTACGACCAGTTGGGGGTTGCGGCATTAAAAAGGTTGAGAACCACTGCCCTATCCAGTCATGTCTGACTCTAGGGAGGGGTGCTCATCTCCATTTCTTAGGTGAGGGAACCAACGTTGTCCATAGACACATCTGTAGTCTTTTGGCCAGCACACAGAACGTTGTTGCCTTCCCATCAAAGTGGTACCATAAGTATGCTTTTGAATTGCTAGGTGGGCAGGAGCTGGAGCAAGGACGGGAGCTCACCCCATCGTGTGGGCGCTTGAGTCTTGAACCCTGGCTGTCAGCTTTCCAGCTGAGAAGCTCAGTGTCTTTAACCACTGAGCCATTGTGCCCCCCCAAAATATATCATTATAATTATCAAATTATAAAGACCCTCTACCTTATTCGATTTTAACATAGTTTACCGTCACTTTATCTCATTTGTTCTTTTGTTTTATTCTACTTATTAGCTGTACAAATATGTATTTTCTTTTTTCCTTTTAATACAGTACATTTATACATCAATAAAAATTCCAAACTTGAAGTCCTTTAAAAATGACTGCCTCTGCCAACTTGCTGCCCCCATTTTATGAAGGAAACTCTTGTAATTTATAAAAGAAGCTGGCAACACAGAGTTTGCTTTTGTATTTTCAGATAGCATGCCTTGTAGCTCACCAAAACTAATTCCAGAAGTCACTTTTTAAAGGGATTGCTTTGAAGCATATTTTAAGGTTTGCAGCTGCCATATTACTATTTGTATCTGTATATATAAGATGCATTTACAGTACAGGTAGTCCTCAACTTACGACCACAACTGAGCTCAAAATTTTTGTTGCTAAGTGAGACATTTGTTAAGTGAACTTTGCCCCATTTTATGACCTTTGTTGCTGCAGTTGTTAAGTGAATCACTGCAGTTGTTAAGTTAGTAACACGGTTGTTGTGAATCTGACTTCCCCATTGACTTTGTTTGTCAGAAGGTCACAAACAGTAATCACATGACCCTGGGACACTGCAACCGTCATAAATATGAGTCAGTTGCCTAGCATCTGAATTTGGATCATGTGACCTCAGGGATGCAGCCACAGTTTTTCAAACTTACTGCAGCAAACAGTAAGTTTGAAAAACAATCTTAAGTCACTTTTTTCAGTGCCATTGTAATTTTGAACAGTCACTAAATGAATTGTTGTAAGCCAAAGACTACCTGTATAGATGCAGATATATAGTAGTTGGAAACATTCAAGCAATCAACTGCTTGGAATTTGTTGGAGGTAGGAATTTCATCCTGCTGCAAATTGCAGGTTTCTGAGGAACAATTTTTCTTAGGACTACAGCAGGGGAAGAAAGTGCTCTTGAAATCCCTCTCAGTGTCCTTCTTTCTCTTGAAATGCTGATAATTATAAGCCTTCCCTCTCCAGCAGCTATTTCTTTTTTTTAAAAAAAATGCACATGAAAAGCGAAGACACATTTAATCCTACATCCAATTTGATCATGAATATTAAGTACTCATGATACTCAGGATGGGGGCCTGTCTGCTGATTATAGAATGAATGTGTACTCAGATACTTTTTCTCTCATCTTTATATCTTGACATTAGATTGAATTGAATTGAACTTGGAAACAAGGAAGCTGCCTGTGGGAACGAATGAACACTATTAAGCTCCTTACTAAACACCAAGTGAAGGCAATGTAGAAGTTTTTTTTTATTGAGCAGATAAACATCCTAGTTCCTTTTTGTTGTCTTGATAATCTTTTCATATTTATATGCTTACATGCATTTTTATGCCTCTTGTTCTATAACCTTAGGCAGAAACCAAATCAACCACCATCTGGAGAGAGTAGTTCCTAAGAAAAATATTAAGAATTATTAATAACACATATTACTGATTTTTTTCCCCTGCCTGAATCTTTGCTGTTTTTCTAAAGATACTGCAAATTTCTCTCCTGGTCACTTTCTCTCCTGGTCTCATTCCTGTCCCCAGCTTAATTTTCTAATTTCACATAAAAATAGCAAATATAATCAAATATGTATCAATAAAAATGTATTGACTTTATATCTATTGAATAACCATGATTTTGATCATAAATGAAACAAAATGTGAAGCTTACTGCATTTAAAAATCTGTTGATTAAGAACTGTAGTTGGACTGAAATAATAGATGCAGTGTAAATCCACTGTATACAGTTTCTAATATAAATATAACTGATTGTGCAGACTAGAGGGACTTTTAGACAGAAGTACAGATTTGATCACATCTTGAGTTGCCTTTTGGTGATCAAACAATTCTGTTCCTTTGAATTTTCCATTGTGTGAGATCCTGGCCTCCTTTTATTGTAGTTGTATGGCTTGGTAGAATGGGAATCCCTATTTACAGAAAGTGAATCTCAAGGAAATGAAGCACTCAATACTTTTGTCATGCTCTGGGAACACAGTCATGGGGAGCTTCTAGTTTAGTCTACCTCCCAGTGCCCAGTATCTAGCTATTATAATTAGATGTTACCACCATCTTAAAGATTACAAATACAGGGTAGATAGCTAGCTCAGCAGTTGCCACTTTGAAAAATACTTTTTGTATACAAACATACAGACATATTTCTCAGAACAGAAAAAGCTTTTGTTTTGAGTGCAAGAAGTCAATATAAATGATCCTTGCTAGCTAGCAAATTAGCTTAGATTGGTTGACTCATCTCTGTCTGTTGTTTTGGTGTCAATTCTCTGTGAATGCTGAAGAATTGCAAAAAAAGTTGTACACAAGTCTTGGTGATCACAAATTATCATGCTCTCCTTTGTTTTCATTTTGAAACCAAAAAGCTTCAGAAAGAGGAAAGCTAGAAATGGTCTAGGGATGGAATCCAGGGATTCTCTTCCACTGATGGAAGGTATGCTGAAATCCACTTAGGTGTCATTAAATTTTAACCTAATATATTAGACCAGGAATCACCAACTTGTGGTCTACAGCCCACTACCAGGCCATGGGCTGTTGGCCATTGGGCTGCGTGAGTGGCTGGCCAGTGCACATGCATATGCATGCTCTCAGCCCCCCACTCGCGCTAGTGTCGCAGTGTCACGCGGGCACTAGCAATGCTGTGAGCGTCGGTCGGGCGCTAGCATTACCATGAGTCCACCCCCCGCTTGTGCTAGTGTCGCGGTGTTATGCTGGTGGTATTGTCGCTGCAAGCGCAACATCCCCACTCACACTAGCATTGCAACATTGCACGGGCACTAGGGTCGCCCGAGCATCACACGGACACTTGTGAGCCTGTTTGCGTTGCATGGGCTCTCGTGGCCCGTTTGTGTTGCATGTGCAATCACGGCCCCACTCATGCGTGCAGCCCCATTCATGCATGCGCATGCTCGCATGCATAAAGGCACCTTCACCCTCCCCCCTGCCCCTGGCCACCAACCCAGAAAGGTTGGAGACCCCCGTATTAGACCCTCCTTTGTGTCTAAAGCTAATTTAATTTTTGCCTTGAAGAAAAGTATTGATGACTAAATTCTTTTGAAATTAGATCCAAAACTTGCAAACAACTTTGATGAAAGCAACAAACTTCCTTTCAAGGATGAAAAGGTTAATGAAGAAGAGTTACATCATTGCATTTAGGGCATTTCTTAGGGATTTGAAATCTTGTTAATTTCATTTTATTGTAAATGGCTTTTTCTAACTTACTGCTTAGTTTCATCATAATACTTTGAATCTGTTGAGAAAAAGTTTTATTTCCTAGTTTCTTCCATATCTGCTGTGCAGTCTTTGTTGCATGCATATGTCCACATATTTCTTTCACAATGGTAGAGTTGTATAGTCATTGAACAGAAAACTGCCTTTATAAAGATACAATGTTTTTATATATGCTTGTTGATGAGTTATTCTCTTCTTGCTGGACATATGGGCTGAGTCTAAGACAATAAATTTGTCTGTGTTGCAACTGGTATTAGAAGCCATGGGTTTCAACTCATTTAAGCGTAGAGTTCCTGGTTGTTTGTGAGACCATGAAGATGGCTATCCAGTGCTATTTACTGTCTTCTGATTGTCGTCATATTTTTTAAAAAAATATGTCTTACTTTATTTTAACATGTTTTGCCTGTAATTTTACTATATTTATTCCTTCTTTTAATCTTATTTATTAGTCTCACAAATATGTACCGTATTTCATTTTTTCTTTTTTATGTAGTTTTTGACTCTCAATTGATTATTTAATCAATGAAAGTTCCCTGAAAGGGCAACTTACAACATTGCTGTCTCCACCAACCTGGTTACAGAAGAGGCTGGCAGCACTGGCACTGCTTATTTATTCTCATTCTATTTACCTTATCTCTATTCATTGAACAGCCAACTATCATCAACCTATGGGCTTTTAGTTTGATATGCACTGAAAACAATTATTATGACAGATTCTGACATTCATTTTAGTTTTTGCATTCATAATTAAATTTATGTCTTCACTTTTCTACATTCTCTGCTCCAGAGGATCAAACTACTTTCAACTGAATCCATTATATCCTTTTGCCTCCTCTTAATTTCACAAAGAAATTTCTTTCATTTTCCTCATTACTTTATACACTTTACCTATTGCTCTCTTACATTCCAAGTAATAATTTTCCATTTGTTATGGTTAACACAAAGTGGCCCTATAGAAATTCATCTCCACCACCCCTAACGGGTTTCATCAATTAAAGCTTTCAAGTTTTTAATATTTTTAGTAAGATAAGGAAACTATAGACTGGATTAAATCCCTAGTCATATATGTCCCATGGGCAGCACTTGGAGACTGCTCTTACATGCAATTATTTGTTTTTGTTTCTGAATAATACACAATCCCAGATCTTGTGGTCTCTATAGGTTATGGTTTAGCAGAATTTGGAACATTGTTGTTAAGTTTTCTTCAATAAATTATAATTAAATCAACCATAGTTAGAACTCTAATTAAAAAACCATTAACATACTGTGTGAACAAAGCCAATCTCTATCATAAAATTTCATTCTACTGTTCATCACTATCCTAACTTAACTAAAAATTTAAATTATTAAAGTTGGTTCTATATGTAAACTGACTGACACATTTAGAATGACTCATGTTAACACCTATGAGAAAAGCCTCTTCTTTAATGCTTGAAAGGCAACACAAGACAATACTTTCTTGTTTTTAATCAAGTCACACCAGATTACTTCCTTCGATACTCTAATTAAGGATACATTTATTTATCCGTTACACTTGAACACAGCAGCATATCTGCCCCATCACTTAATATTCACTTAGCTACACTGTCAGTATATTATCACCCAATTAACAATATGCAGTTATTTTTGTGGCATACTTCCTTGACTTTTCCAAGGTTTTGTTTTGGTATGAATTTTATTGATCATCAGTTTAAGCACTTTGAATGTTCCATGCTTAGTTTCATGCAGAAACCTGAACAAGTTGCAGCTGCCTTAAAGAGATGCTGTACATGAACCACCATGCATCCCAGAGCACTTGAAAGAAAAACTCATGATAGCTAGTGTTGCTGCTGTATTTTTCCCCTGAATTGATGATGCAGGAAGTTTGATTCTTTTAAAAATGTGCTAAAACATTTTCTGATTTGTTTGTTTGTCTTATGATTTTTTTATACTTAGTGTAACAATTAATTAATTAATTAATTAATTAATTAAAACAATAGTTTCTGGAGGAAAAGTTAATAAAATGGCTATTGCTATTGTGTATAGCACCTGCTTCTATTACCTCGTAAAATGGATTCTGTAGAAATCACTGAAAATACTGTTCTAGTATGCTAGATAGAAGCAAAAAGTCTACTCTAGATTTTCTTTAAAAAAAATTAGGTTTTAGAAAACATCTGCTTCTCTACTTAAATCAATGTACTTA
>NW_015386725.1:268227-270211 GCF_001527695.2 Protobothrops mucrosquamatus | reverse complement strand
TAGTTAGTAGTTGGAAGCTGTCTGCTGTATTCTAAAAGTTTGGAAAACATTTTTTGATTTGGAAGAAGTCAAGGATTAAGACATATCACATTCATAAAGGACTTCCTTAAACATTTATCTATTCTTGGATCTCCAACATGGTATGCCTGGCATGCTTCCTCCCCAATTTACTCTCTAAAGAAAAAGAAATATTTAACCTCATAATTTCAGCGCCACTGGGAAATATACAACAGAAGCTTCAATTGGCAAGAAAATCTTTTCCACCCATAAATAATGTTTATCCCTTTTGCTTTCTCCTTGGTTCTGATTTATGCTTTTCATGATCCAAAAGGTTTGTGGTGCATAAATCCATTAGCCCGGTCTTTTCCAGTTTGATGTAGCTGGAGGTCACTGGATTGAGGAAATCTGATTTAAATTCTGATAGCTTTTAGCCTTAGAGCCTTAGAGTAGAGGCTAGAGAGTCATTAATTTTCTGTAGTCCTACTGTGAATCAGTTGTGATATTGAAGCTTATTAATATGAACATCATTAATTCCAACAGAATTATTTAAGAGGCAGTACCTTGATGGAGTAGCATATATTATATTAAATGGCACCTTCGGCTGATTAAAAGGTAAAGTGACATACATTTGATAATTATGGAAAAAAAATTCATGAACTCTCAGAACTGTAGAATTCAAAGACTCATAGGATAAACCTATATCCTAATTAAGCAAGTAATATCCACTGCAACAAGCATTTGTTGAATATGCAGGTTTTCTATTCAGTTGTGATAACTATTATACAGTTCAATAACTTTTCTGATTTATCTAGAGAATGAAAAGTAACCAATCTATTTTAACATATTTCTTTTGAATGGTTAAGTAATTGAACATTATCAAGTAACTGAACTCAGAGCAACCTGCTACATTTAAATTTTAATAATTGCAAAAAAAAGAAAAGTAAATTATTTTTAGTGATACATCCTCCCCTTCTCTTTCATTTGGATTGCCAGTGATCATACTTGAATTCTGCATCAGACATTAGCAATTGCTATTATTTCTGAATGCTAAAAACTATATTCTAGATGTGATTGCTGTGTGACATATTGTAAATAAGTGAACTATTCTTGCTTGAATTTGGTTAGACTTTGTGGATATACTGTCAGTTTTGTCTTTGTAGCATAGTCTTCCAGATTGATATCATAGGGAAAGTATCTCTTTCCCAGTGCTGTGCTAAGCAAAATGTTACAGAAAAGGCAAAAATACCTATAATGGTCATGAAGAACAATAGTTGCCAATTTAGATCCATTTGACTTAAAGATGGGCATTAGGTTCCCCCGGCCTGGAAACTAACTGAAGCAAAAGGAATCATAAATTTATTGCATGATTCACAATTAGAGTCTTATAATAATAGGCAGCAAAGAGAACAAGAATGAAAGTTACTAGATTATGTCCAATCCAAAGGTTTTTTTTTTTGAGACAGGAATGCCCAAGTTTATATTGCAGGGGAAAATGAAGAAAAAGAAAAGAAGGAAAAGAAGATGGTCAATAGCAAGGTAGATAGGCTTCATAACAGGAATAATGGGTATACCATTGCAAGTCCTAAGAGACCCAGGTTGGGGAGAGATCATCTGGAGAGGGTTTTTCTATGCAGTCACTAGGAATCAACAATAATGTGATGCCACCCAATCAATTAGACGTGTATCCATCATAGCTTTAGAACTGTGTTAATTGAGATTACAGTAGAACTCGGAATAACAAAGGCAGTGACCCAGCTTTGGATTTTCATATTGCTTCCTGAAATTAATGTTTATCTAAACAGGGCTGATTCCTCTGATAAACAAAGATAACTTTCAGTTTTCATGGAAAATACATATCAGAGAAAAATTGACTTCATATGGCTTCTCTGGTGAGACATTTCAAAGGGTGGAATACAACAACAGGCAGACACAAAAGGGGAAGCAAGGAGACTTCTAGATATTTCATTTTCATTTCATTTCATTT
>NW_015386725.1:251767-265219 GCF_001527695.2 Protobothrops mucrosquamatus | reverse complement strand
TGTAAAAAAGCTCTCAGATTAAATAATTTAAATAATTTTTTGCTAGTGACCACTGCATGCCACCTCTCAGGGTTCCACACCGCATCCTCGAGGTAGGCCCTGGAGATGTTACAGGGCCAGGCCTGCGCGAGGGGTGAAAGGCAGCATGTATAGCAATTGACATCTTGGAGGCTTAGCTTCAGAACCAGGCTAGCTGACTCTTGACAATTCCTAAAGTATTATAGACATTTGTCCTAGCCAAATTTGATGCACTGCCATAAATAGTCACTGATGGCAGATGCCAAAAGACTCCCTACCATAAAAGAGTCTGCCCTTGTGATTGATGAATGAGACATCCTACAATACTGTCCTTTTGATGGGAGTTTATATGCTGCATGAATTAGATTCCACATTAAACAAAACAAAACTACCGGATAGATAGTTTTGTACAATTGTTTATTTTTTTCTTGGCAGCCTACAGGGCAATTGTTACTTACAATGTGGCCACATTTTGCCTATTAATAGCAAATACTATCCAACATTCTGAGCTCCTTTTAAAAAATATCTTCACATAAATGATTTGTTGTGGTTTCTTTGATTCTTTCCTACTGTTGTATCTATGAATTATGAGGGGGGTTATGTATATACGCTGGTTTAATACAGTAATAAAACATTTACATATGGATATTGCTTAATGACAACTCATTTAGTGACTATTCAAATTTAAGATAATGTTGAACAAATAATATTGATCACTGGTCCTTGAGGTTTCAACCATTGCAGTATCCATTCACGTGGTCACAATCTAGATGCTCGGTGTCTGGTTCACAATTATAAGGTTGCAGCATATCATAGTCACATGTTCATCTTTTGTGATCTTCACTCCCAGCTTCCAACACAAAGACAATGGGAAAGCCAGCACGAGGTCATAAATGGAGACTGCATCACATCACACTTAATAATGTTGTGGGATTTGTTCAATTTGTCCCATCTCTTTAATTTTCCTGAAATCCCTTAAGATTATGCCATCAGGCCCAGGGGCCAGGAGACATGTTTATTGAGGTGTATGTATTTATACTCTCTTTGCTTGGTGTGTGTGTGTATAGTAAGTTAAATAAATAATGATGGCAGGACTACCATATTTACCATTGTACCAATGAAGAAGAATATTTGTAGCTCAGGGTTGAAATGAGGGCTCCTTGGTGCTCTCTGAGCTTGCTTGTTTTCTTGCATCCGATTAACAAATGCAGAGGTGAAGGCAGAGAGTTTTCACATTCATTTAATGTGATTCATTCCAATGAATCCTTGGGTTACAAATATAATTGGCAGGCTCCATTACATTTGTAACTCAAGGATTATCTGTATTAAAAGTTATATCAACATGGAAATTTAATTTTTCCCCCTCAAGCTTGAAATTATCCATATTGTGTTGCATAGAGTTTGAGACAAGAGACTACCTTGTTGTCATCGTTCTCTGACTTTCCCTTGCAACCTGACAAGATGTAATCACATGGAATTGTTAACTTAGATGTAAGCTTGTGAAAACATGTAGATTGCTGATGTCAACGTCCATATGGCTTGACTACTCAGATCACAGATAACAAGAAATGTAGCTGGATCTAGATTGTTAAATCTTGATTTATAAAGCAAACATCATTGTTAGGTTCAGAAAATCCCATTGCATTTTCATTCTTTCTTTTCTTTATGACATTCTTGTTGGTTTTCGGCCTGTTAGCTATTTTCTTTAAAATTTTCACAATGGAGCACTTGACTGTTGTATAAGTATGACAAAGTGTTTCATGCATGTGTATATGAAAAAACTCTGAAATACATTCATGATTATAAACGGGGGGAAAATAAATGCGAACCAGCATTTTGTGAAGGGAATTACTGTGATCATTTGGCCAGCACCTACTGAAAAACTGTAAAGATGTTCCTACAAGGTCCTGCATTTTTAAAGGTTGAAGGTGATGTACAGCAGAGATTCCCAACCTTTTGGGCACCAAGGACTGGTTCTGTGGAGAGAGGTTTTTCTGCAGACCGGAAGATGTGTGGTTTTGTGTGCTGCCTGCATCTCGCAGATGGGGGCTTTGCTTGTTTGTGCGGACCAGTTGCTGGCATGCCACGACCCAGTACTGGTCCACAGACCGAGGGTTGGGGACCCCTGATGTGCAGGACTATTGGAATGGGTTTTTTCTTCCTTTTTTTTCTTCATTCAGCCTTTCTGGTGAAAATTTACATAGTTTACAACTGCAAAAAACATTGCCTTAATAATACATGTCTTTGTCTATTTGACATCTCTGAATTTTAATATTTTATTTAGATTTACTCTAGACTTCCAAGTAACATATGTCTGTTTTATGGGCACAGTCACTATGTCTATGAATTTCTGACATAGGGAGAACTATGCTTCAACTACTTCATTTATTGACATTGTGTTTTAACATCTTCTTGGGTTCCATTTTTTATTGTTTGTTTTTCATATTGAGCAGCAGATTGGCATTAGTTCTCTCTTGTTTCATTTTCAGTAAGAAATTCCTTTTTCACTTCCAGCAGAAGTTATTGAAGTTTCTTATAACAATTCTTCTTCTTCTTCTTCTTCTTCTTCTTCTTCTTCTTCTTCTTCTTCTTCTTCTTCTTCTTCTTCTTCTTCTTCTTCTTCTTCTTCTTCTTCTTCTTCTTCTTCTTCTTCTTCTTCTTCTTCTTCTTCTTCTTCTTCTTCTTCTTCTTCTTCTTCTTCTTCTTCTTCTTCTTCTTCTTCTTCTTCTTCTCTTCCTCCTCCCCCTCCTCTGTCCCCCTCCTCCTTTTCATATGATTTATTCTGCTGATATGTTAAATAGTCTGATAACTTTGGAACACTAGTTTTTTATTCTGAACATTTAGTTATCCCATACTCCATTCTAACTGTTACTTCCTGGTCATCATATAAGTTCCTGAGTAGGCAAATAAGCAGGCTAGCACATCATAATGTCACTGGTATTGACCTTATAGAAGTTCAAAGAAACAGTTACTGACAAATAATTTTGGTGAACTAATGTCACTTGGATTACTAAGAATTCAAAACAACTGAAAACAACATTATGGAACCATGTATCCCTCACCGGCAACACATATAAACTGACAGCAAACAGCACTCCTTACTAGCACTGATGATGTTACCTAGTTAGGGTAATGAAACATCTGCAAGAAAACAAGCAAGCTCAGAGAGCACCAAGGACCCCTTGTATCCCTCATCCTATATCTGTGCACCTTGATTTTTATCTCTAAGTAAAGATCTTGCATTGGTCTTTGTTTGCTTATTTGTTCAATTTTTCTAGCTGCCCACTCATACATGCCCCTGGGTGATTTACAATGGTTAAACAGAACAACAATTCAAAACAACATGAAAGTAGCATGCTCCCATAATGGTGGGAGAATCTATCACAATTAATAGCAATTGCTCAAATTCAGTAATAAGCTGGGATGATGTTCTGGCTCAGTGCTTGAAGAAAGAACCAGGTTTTCCGAGTTGTTGTTGTTGTTGTTTTTTTAAGGATAGTAGTGCAGAGGTTTACAGATCTTGGGGAGCATGTTAAATTTTATTCTGTAAGTCATTAACAAGATTGTAGGGCCCAGGACTGAATATTGTCCCTGCTTATCCTATTGTCATATCATATCATTAACCCCATACTTAATTAGTTTAAGAAGAATGCCATAGGTCTTTTTTGAAGACCAACATAGTGACTTTCTTTAATGGGCTATAAATTATTTATTACATCTATATCCTTTCACAATTGAAAAGATACACTCTACTGTATGTTGATTTGGGCAAAACATTTATAATACAGTTGTTATGGTTTGTTGCACAGTCAGCCAGGCATTTAGACTGAATTTTATATTTTTACCCACCTGTCAGGTCCTTCCCAAGGACCGAGGTTAGGTAGATGTTGTTGTTGGTATCGTCACAGCATGTAAACTGTTCCAAGTAAAGGTGCCTTTTGCAACTGACTGATGATGATTTTGTCCATGCCAATGGACTTCAAATGGTGCTCCATATGTTTTGGGATTGCATTCAAGACACCTATTTACTATTGTTTCAGTCTTTGCAACAGGTAAATATTTTTTTCTTCCAGTATCCTACAGTTGGTGGTCTTGATTGCTCAGCAAATAGTCCTGAGTCCAATAGCCCATTTGTCAGTAGAAGTCTAACACCTAGCATGGTTCTTGTTGACCAGATCCGATATGGATTTCTCCAAATTGCATTTCACCTTATTGTTTATGGGAGAGGCACTCTTCATCTGGCTCTTCTGATGAGACTTGTCTAGTATGGTTGAATCTCTGGCAAAGCTTTCATCTTCCTTGGAACACATAACCAACTCAAGGTAGTGCCTCACTGGGAGTGATTGTTATTAAGGTAGTCCTCAACTTACAACCATTCATTTATTGACCGTTCAAAGATATAATGTCACTGAAAAAAATGGCTTTCACATTTTGGCCATTGCAGTATCCCCATGGTCACATGATCAAAATTCGGACTCTTGACAACTGGCTCATATTTATGACTAATGCAGTGTCCTGGGGTCATGTGATCACCATTTGAGATCTTTTGACAAGCAAAGTAAATGGGGAAACCATTTAACAACCATATTATTAACTTTTTAACAACTGGTGATTTACTTAACAACTATGGCAAGAAAAATCATAAAATGGGCAAAACTCACTTAACAATTGTTTTGTTTAGCAACGAAAGCTCAATTGCAGTCATAAGCTGAAGACTATCTGTATTATTGTTCATTACACAATCAAGCAAAAGTTTAAACTGGATTTGGCATTTTTAGCCACCTATAAAATCATTCCCAGGAACTAGGGATAGGCAGATATTGTTACTTGATGGTATTAAAGATACCACTGTAGGATGTAAGCTGTTCCAAACAAAGCTGCCTTTTGCAATTAACTGATGGTGATTTTGTCAATGCCAGTGATGTTCAAGTAGTGCTCCATTTGTTTTGGGATTGCATCAAGGCACCTATTATTATTGATACTACCTTTGCTTTCTTTGCCACAATCAGTCTACTTTTATTTGCAGGTCTTTGTAATTTTTTTCAAGTTTTTTCTCTTCCATTCTGCTGTCTCCAGATGCTGCAATGTCCACTATTCAGACTTTTTTGTCTTTTTTATTGACAGATGTTAAGTCTGGGGTTTTATGTGACATATGCTTCTCTGTTTTATTTCTAAATCCCAGAGACTTTAGCTTCTTTATTTTCTATTACTTTGCCTGTTTTGTGGTGCCACCAGTTCTTGCTTACAGACAAGACTTTGTGTAGGTATTCCAATGCACTTCTAAACTAAATTTATATGATGCCTGACCCCCAGCAATTCTGGGTGGTTTACAAATGATTAAAAACATTTAACAACAAGTAACAATACAGGAAACATAAAAACAACACAAAATAAAGGAAATGAGTAAATAAACTTGGATAGGAACAAGGAAAAGGGAAGAAAAGAGTGTAATTGTGCTTGCAAAAGACCAGGGTGAATAGCTACATCTTTATGAGCCAAAATATAGTCAACTCTTGATGATGTACCATTTCTACAATAGTAAAGGAATTGAAATGTATTTCATAGACTTCTTGTTTTTGCGCTGTAGTGCACAGCCATGGGATTGCGGAGCTCTGCACCCCACAGCTGTTTTCACCCTGCCAGGAGACCCTAAATGGGTCTGAAGTCACCCCAGAGAGGCGATGAAGAAAGAGGGATGCCCCGATGATCACGGAATTATGGCGGTCATTCCATTCGATCCAGGGAAAGCCCTCTAACCCGACAGGAGAAAGGCTAGCTGCACACCAGCGTCTAGCCCAAGCTACTTGCAGCCGAAGTTCAAGAGCACGAACCAGAGCAACGGCGAACAGTGTGCTTGGAACTGGTGAGAGTATTGATCTTATCTCCTCTACTCTGTAACTAAATCCTTGGGAAAGATCCCCAAAGTAAGAAAACCTCTGAAAGTGAAGGGAGGGGACTACCCTCCTGAGAATAAGAAAGAAGATTTAACAAAATGGACTATAGAACTTCCAGGAGAACCATTAGAGTTTGGGAGACAAAAAACATATTCTACACATCCTGTCTTCTCCACTCCCAACAATACTTACAAAAATACAAGAACTTCCTGGCAAGCGGAATATATCAACTTGGAAAACTACTTGGCAAAAGAAGAAGGCCAGAGACAGATTTAAGAGATTTGATTTGCTCTACCAGATGGAGTATTACATGAGCAAACACTTGTTTGAATACAGTTAAAGGAACAGATAACTTTGGATATAAAAGGGCCTTACAATAAGAGGGATAAGAGATATAAGTAATATAGTGTTTTTCATAATATATAAAATGTAAAAATATTGGGATGATGTATGTGAATGAAAAGTTTGAAATTTAAAAGTAAATTAAGTTGAAGAGAATTAGGACTAAGGAATGACTGAAATACTGAGGTGAAATTAAGCTTAAGAACTTTGAAAATAGGATATATAGTGATTTAGCAAATTAACTTTTCCAAATATAAGTGAAATATAATCTGATCAGAAAAGATGTTATAGGTAGATATCATTAGATAGATAAATATAGTATTTTTATAACACATGAAATATGAAAACATTGGGACGGTGTATCTAAATGGAAAATCTGGATATTTAGATGATTAATATTGAGAAAATTATAACTGATAAGAATTGTTTGAATATTAAGGGAAAATTAAGCTTAAATAAGAATTATGAAAATAGGATATATGGTGAACTAATAAGATGATTTTTATAAAAACAACACAAGTTGATAAGAAAAATGTCATACATGGACATTATTATTTGTACAAACATGAAAAAAATGTTTATATTTAACCATTTATGCACTAAAAATATTAAGAATTATATTTGATTAAGGTTGAAGAAGGAGAATACTATTAGGAGAAGGGAAGATCAAAAATATACTATTAATTAATATAGTAGTTATGGAATTACAAAAATTAATTATTGACTGTTAATTAACTATTATTGATTGTTTTTTTCAAAATATATGAACCAAAACAACACGCGGTACACTAGGCACTAAGGATTGTTATTGTAAAAAAACAATAAAACATTTCTAAAAAAAAGGAATGTATTTCATAGTTATCATCTCAGGGTCTTTTATAACTTTAGTTTAAAAATATGTAGTTTCTTGATTTTGTCACTATAGGGAACAATTGTACAATAGGCAATACTTTCCTTATTGTGTAACAGTATTTAAAAGCTGGAGATCTTCTAAAATGTGAAGAGGAAGGAAACTACATTCGTTTGACTGAATGTATTTTTTATTGGTCAATGACTGAAATAAAGTTTCTGTCTGTTTATCTGTCATATTCAAATGGTTTTTTTTCTGGATATATGGTAAATATAGTATACACACAGAGATATATATATACAAGTATTGTATCAAGATATACAAGTATTGTATCAAGATATACAAGTATTGTATCAAGATATATATATACAAGTATTGTATCAAGTATTGTACAAGTATATATAAAGTATATATATGTTATATATACATATATCATATAAATGGTATACATATATAAATGGTATATATATCATATAAATGGTATATATATATACCTCATCCTCCTTCATAAGTCAAACTCAAGTCCTGCGAAATAGCACAAAAATGCACTTGGCACGTATGATCTGAATGGTTTGTAAGGTCTTTGATTTCAGATCTTGTCCAGAAATATGACAAAACTCTCTAGAACATGGGTGTCAAACTCAATCGCGTCACATGATGTATTGTGACGTATTGTGATGTTTTCTGCCTTTGCGGAGCCGGGATGGGCGTGGCCTGCGCATGACGCATCCAGCCCACAGCCCGCCAGTTTGACATCCCTGCCCTAGAACAAAACAAAGCAAAACCTGAACTATCAAACCTTGTGAGGTTGACAAAGTCAGGAAACAGAAACCACCTGGTTCTCTGAAAAGATTCTTTTTTTCCAGTAGGGTAATGTAACAGAATCTTGAAAGCCTACCTAAATTATTCTCCTGCACAACTTATATCTAGTATAATACATTACAAATTTAATACATTATTGCTAATATTAATTAAGGCAGAGTTATTCTGGGTCTCTTTTTCATGTCTTCCCCTCCCAGGACTCAAGCCTTCCTTCTGTAGTGGCTCAGTTTTGTACTTAAGTAGCGTGCTACCTCCTCTGAGTTCCCAGGATCTGTTTAGTTTTCATTCACACTTGTGGGCAACTTGGGGGCATTCAAGGATGCTTATGGATGAGAACTGGAGCAAAAGGCTTCTTACTGTTAATGTGCTCTTAATTCTGGAAAGAAATGCCAAACAAAATCTTTTCAGTCCTAATGTGTTGTATTGTAGTTTTGCATGTTGCTTTTTGCTGGTGGCAAACACTAGACATAAGTAAAATCAACAAAAAATTAATATAAACATCATTTAAAACATCTTTTTGTAAAATTAATTCAGCTGGCACTAATAAGAGAGAATATAAGCTGTTTCTTTATAAATTTATCAAAAATCAATTGCTATTGAAATTGTAGGAAACCACAAATGAGCATCTATTATAAATGCTTAAATCTAAATCAGTTGAAATTTGATATAGTTGAAATTGCAGTTTCTTGGAGAGAAATATTTAAAAACAATTTCTGCTTTCTCCTATTTTAAATGGCAAAGTCTGCTTTGCAGGGATATTTAAATATGATTCAGAGCTAACTTTGAAATATGATGGTGTTTCCAGTGATTGTGTATATTCTTCCAGAAAGGGCAGGTATATATGAAAAAAGCAGTGCTTTTTTTCTAAAAAAAAAAAAAAGTGCCGGAACTTACACACATCATACAACCCGCCTTGCCTACCCTACAAGGTTCCATTCAAAAAAGGTCCCGGAACTCCGTTCTGGGTGTTCTATGAGAAAAAAAGCCCTGGAAAGAAGTACATTAATTTGAAATCCTATAATGTGGCCTTTACCTCAGGGTGGGAATTTCAAGATGGAAGAAGAGTGTTATGTAGGCACAGACCGCCTATGTTTTGAGTACTAACTCATACTGATCAAGATAAACTGCTGACTCTTAAAAAAAAATCAATCTTTCACTTTAACTACTTGAATAAACTATAAAAAGCCATTTCCAATCTTATTCCTATAATATAATCCTTTTCAAAGGATGTTTTAAATTAGTCATTGGTAAATGCATATATCATTTGTAATGGATACGTGAGAAGACAAATGACTGGACAACAAGCAGAATGTGAGCGTAATAGACTATAACAATTATTGTTGCTAGCAGCACTCTTTCGTACTGCTAGTTTAGTAACTCAGAGTAACAGTCTCCTAGCAACAAGCATTGCACTGTGTCACTAGCTGAGATGTAAAGCTTGCGGAGGAGAATTGGGGAAAAACAGGACAGCTGTTGCAGCTTTTAACACTAACCATTGAACTTGAAATTTTATCTAAGATACTTTGAAAAGGGGACAAGGTAGAACCCTATTTATTTTGAAAATAGCAAGCTAATAATTATTTGCTTGCATATCTTAATCCAGAAATTGATTCAACTGGTAAACGAATCTATCTCCTTTTAAACAATCAGCAGATGGATAGCATTTTTTTCATTTGCAGTACTAGTCTTTAAATAGTGTTTATTTAAAGTTATACCTGATTTTTTTTCTAACGATATGTTGAGCCTCTGCAAAGTTCTTCAGAGTATATGGAAAAACTCCCTCAGTCCTGGGTGGGTTGGATGGGTGGGTTGGATGGGTGGGTGGGAATGGTTCCCTTCCCTACTCTGCTCCTTATGTCTCTGAAGTTTTCTAATTTGTAGTACATGAGTTTAAGGAACATAAACCTACTTGGTCTGTGTGGGATGCAGATGAGGGTGAGGCGTATACTTTGAACTGTATGATGGCAAGTCGAATTCTCTTTGTGTTTGGGAGCATTGCTTTACAACTGTCCTATCCTTCCTCTTTGAATGCAAATAAAAGACATTTCACATTTCCTCATGTAATGATGGGGAATCAAATACTGAGGTTGAGGGGTTAAATATAGTACATGAGGGAATCTGTATATTCTGTGTCCTTTTCGTGTTTTTATGCTTGCCCAGCATAACGTGTAAAGATATACAGAGCCAGATAGCAATACAAAAATGACAGTCTGTTTCATACTTCAGTACATATAGGTTTTTCTCACTTTATACTTCATGCAAATTTGCTATTACTCAATTGATCTTTGTCATGTAAGAATTCATTTTATGTGGTAAAAAAATTGCTAATATGTCATCTGTGCCAGCATAGTCAATTTGTGCCAAAGATCTGGAACCATTCCAAGATTTCATTCTGCTGAAACCATTGGAACATTCCCTCCCCCAAGGTCTTTCTGCCTTCATTTGCACATTTATCATCATATTGATGGGGAAAGGTTTCATTGGATGAATCAGCTGTCAGATTTGGTTTCGTTGTGTTTTTTGCTTTCATTGTTGTTGAGAGTCAGCCAGAGTTGTGTTTTTAAGATGGACAGCAATCAAAGTCAAATAAATAAACATAGAGTGGGGTTGTTTTATCTGTGTGTCCTGTTTCCCATGTACTTCCCATGTACACAGTTGCTACTACCATTTCTAGGAGGTCAAAACAGTTATTAACATTTTGTCCAACTGTTTACCCAAAAGGAAAAAAAAACCCATTCTAACACTAGAAACACAGGTGGATTTTTCTATCACATTGAAGCTGCTGAATGATCCTTAGTGCAGGGACTAACTTTTGATTTGGGCAAATCTATGTGTGCAACATAACAAAGATAAAATCTATAGTACTATGATTCATTTTATATTTGCTATGATAACCATGTGTATTAGAAATCTAACTGTAGAAAATGTTTTTATGTGAAATAAGTAATAAAACATCTTTGAGTAACGTAGTGTTTAAGAAAATGTGTCTAAAAATTTATGAAGAATACCAAAGTTTAATACCATACTCCACAACCTCCCCCCCTCCCATATGCACGCTTTCTTCCTTCACTTTTTTCCCACAACAAACCTGTGAGGAAAGTTAATCTTTAAGAAAGTGATTGACTCAAAATCATGTAGTGAGTTTCCATGGCTAAGGATGGACTTAAATCTTTGTCTCCCTCATCCTAACATCTTAATCAGTTCAGCACGCTAGTACACTGATTCAGAAGAAATAATAGGATCATATCTGTCACATTTGTTCATAGTAAAGCAATATTTTTTTTTAATTCTAAAACACGTCTAGATTTTTTATCAAAGAATTTTTGGAGTTTGGTCAGCTGTACGAACTCATGCATTTTATCCAGAAACAAAATATTTGGTTATAGCCAATGTTTATCAAACACAAAATTCTAAAAGTTCACATGTGTTGCTTTTATTTAATAAATTTCTCTTCAGTAAAAATAATCAGAGGATTATTCTCCCAGCATTTTTCACAAAAACTCATATATAATTTATTTCATGATATATTATTTAAATATAGATTTTTGTACTAGACTTTTATAATTAAAAAATAATAATTATTAGACTTATAATCTAACTAATTTACCGCACGCTCCTTGAAATACATTTCATTAAATTCAATGGCGTATTCTCTGGTAAACAGTTTTAAAATCCAGCATTAAAACAAATAGGAGTTAGCCAAAACAAATACTGTAAGTTCATTAAAAGTTAAGTGATAATACTTTTCAACTACTGAGATTGATATAAAAGATTACAAAGTGTCTGTTGTTTTGTTTTGATGTGAATATGTTGGTATAAATGACATTAGAAAGAGATTTATTTTTTCTTAATGTTTATTTAGTAGTTCCCCCCCCCCAAAATGGTGTATTTCCTTTTGTATTTTACAGAGTAGTTGTAGCACCTATTGTTACCACTTGATAGCCCAGCGGGCCAAAGGATACAAGAATTTGAGACTTTGGTTCAAGGCCACTCTTTCTGCCTTCTCTAATCAAACCTTATTCTTTTCTCCATCATGCATAGCTTGAGAGTGATTACTTCTTCTTCTGAGAGTAGAAAGGTCACAAAGAGAGACCCTGAGGTGATTATCTGTCCTCTCTTTCACAGAACACTTTCTTATTAAAACTATTTGGAAGAGATGAGGGGGTCTCTCGAAGAGGTTTTTTGAAGAAGTGCCACTGCTAAATTCCAAGTTGCTGCAGATCACTGATAAGAAGTGCTGCTGCACAAAATCTGTTCTAGGAGGAATGAGTCCTTACAGCCTGGAAATGCTGTGTGCATCTTCTAATCAGTGTTTTTCAACCTCAGGAACTTTAAGATGTGTGGACTTCAACTTCCAGAATTTATTAACAACAATAACAGCCTGACAGTGCTGCATTTACCATTTTATGGTAAAGGCTGAAAAGCACCGTAGGCATTACAATTATTCAATATTTAATAACATTGAATTTATAACTGTGTACTTCCTGATCTCTAATTTGGAATAATTAATAGACTATCTATCTATCTATCTATCTATCTATCTATCTATCTATCTATCTATCTATCTATCTATCTATCTATCTATCTATCTATCTATCTATCTATCTATCTATCCATTCTGTTATTTATTAAACTTGTATGTTGCCTATCTTGCCAGAGGCGACTCTATGCAGCTTGCAGATAATTAAAATGCACTACAAAACATTAAAGCCATAATTAGGGATCATAAATTTAAAATTCAGTTAAAATAAAACTAACCAGGATGGAGAGGGAAAGAGCACAGGAAGAACATGAAGTATTATATATTCCATTAGCCACCCCCAAAGTGCCACATCCCCATTGGGATCCCAGGTTAGTTGGCACAGCCATGTATTCAAGACCTTTTGGAGACCAAAAGGTAGATGCAGATCTCACCTATAATCTTATAATAGATTAACATTTCAGTTCATTTCCTAGGTCACTTTCTTGGCTAAAATATTACCAGAACTCCCTGTCTCCTTAACCTCTACACTGAACTGGTTCCCTACAATATTTTCTACATATTACAAATTCTTTCATTTCTACTAAAAGGCATAGATAGTTCTGCATCTTAATTACTGTAGTTCACCGAACGTATCTTTCCAAAGCCTAAATTATGCAGAAATGTGATCTTAAAAGTAACCTAAGAGAAGAGTCATTAACTAAAACTGTTGTGTGGTCAACTCCATATTTTAAGGCACCTGCCCGAGGCTGCTATATATAATTAATTGTTCATTGTTCCTTTTCTTCTCACACATATTATAGCTAGTTCATCTATAGCACGGGTGTCAAACTCATGATGTCACATGACGTGTCGTGACGTATCATGACTTTTTTCCCATTGCTGGCAATGGGGTGGGCGCGGTTTTGGCATGACGCATCCGGCCCGCAGGCCGGCAGTTTGACACCCCTGATCTATAGGGATCAGAGCAGAAGAGGAGCATAGATTTCTGTGCCTCTGTTTAAGATTGCAGATCGTTAGGGCAGAATTACAACATTTTCAATATG